>NC_137017.1:8135309-8147809 GCF_032717465.1 Coenobita brevimanus | reverse complement strand
CTGTACGATTTTTAATGCAAAAATTGATATAAAAAGAAAAGCATCATAGTCATTCATAAAACCGATTTTAAAAAGGTAAACAGAGCTTCACTTAGCTTCAGTTTGCACTTTTTTTTTTCTGTAGTTTCTCGAAAGAAAAAAAAACAAGACTAAAATTTCAAAGAGTAATTGAAGTGAAAGTGTTAAGCAGAAAAACGAGAGAAAACACACACACACACACACACACACACACACACACACACACACACACACACACACACACACACACACACACACACACACACACACACACACACACACACACACACACACACACACACACACACACACACACACACACACACACACACACACACACACACACACACAACGTCAAGCTTCAATTTGCATATTTTTTCCCCAGTACGCCCAACAAGCCGCCTTTATGCCATCAAAAATTCAAAGCGGCTTCCCAGTCTGTTAAGTCGGCCGTCATTAATGGTGTGTTGCTGCTGCTCCTGCTTTCGCCATAACACCAGCACACCAGCACCACACTCATACCACCGTAACACCACTAACATCATCACACCAGCACCACCACTCATACCACTGTAACACCACTAACATCATCACACCAGCACCACACTCATACCACCACAACACCAGTCTAACATCATCACACCATTACCACACTCATACCACTGTAACACCACTAACATCATCACACCAGCACCACACTCATACCACTGTAACCACTAACATCATCACACCAGCACCACACGAATACCACTACAGCACCATACTAACACCATCACACCAGCACCACATTAATACCATGTTAACACCAGCATAACACCATCACCACATTAATACCATGTTAACACCAGCATAACACCATCACATTAATGCCATACTAACAACACCATAGCAACACTACCACCATCACACCAGCGCCAGACAAACACCATCACACCAACACCTCTAACACATATAACACTAGCATCACACTAACACCACAGCAACACCACATCAACACCATATCAACACACTTTACAACAGCACCATCATACACCACCACACCATCCTACAATAACCATGAGAGTGAGCCAAGAGAGTGAGATGAGCCAAGAGAAAAGGTGAGCAAAGAGAATGAGGTGAGCCAAGAGAATGAGGTGAGCCAAGAGAATGACTAAGACAATGAGCTGAACTAAGACGGTCGAGAAGGTAGGCTGAGTGAACTGAGCCAAGAGAATGAACTAAGAAAGTGAGCCAAGAGAATAAGCCAACAGTAAGCTAAGAAAATAAGGAAGTGTCAACAGAATGAACTATGAGAGTGAGCCGAGGCCGAGAAAGTGAGCCAAGAAAGTGAGCCGAGAGGGTGAATCAAGAAAGTGAGCCAAAAGAATTAACTATAAGAGTGAGAGCCAACAAAGTTAGCCGAATAAGTGAGCCAAGAGAATGAGCCAAGAGAGTGAGCCAAGAGAATGAGCCAAAAGAATGAGCCAAAAGAATGAGACAAGAGAGTGAGCCAAGAGAGTGAGTCAAGAGAGTGAGCACAGAAAGCTAGCCGAATCAGGGGGCCAAGAGAATGAGCTAACGGAGTGAGCCAAGAGAGTGAGCCAAGAGTGAGCCAAGTGATGTGAGACGTGCCAGTGGTGTGTCCTGGTGATCTGATAACACATGGAGTGATATTGATTGCACCTCTTTCCCACCTCCCCTCTCCCCATCAATTCTGCCCACCCACCTCTTTTCTCACCCTTTCCCTCCCCAACCTCTCCCCTCTCTCCTCTTTTCCCCTCACCCTCCTCTTTCTCACCCTCATACCCTCCCCCTCCCATGTCTTCTCTCATTCTCCCTTTCCTCCCCCCCCCTCCTCTCCCCTCCCTTCCCTCACTCCCGTCCCCTTCCCCTCCCAGACCTCTTCCCTCTCTCCTCCCCTCCTCTCCCTACAATCCTTCCCCCTCCCACTTCCGAACTTCTCCAACCTTTTTTTTTTTCTTCCCTTTCCCTCTTCCCACATCCCTCCCTCTCTTCTTTCTCCCCTCCATTTTCTCTTTCTTCCTCTCTACCACCCCACACTCTCCCCCTCTCGTTCCTTCCCTCTACCGTTTTTTATTTCAGTCTGTCCTACTTTCCTCCACCTTCCACCATTTTCCTCCCTCTTCCTCTTCCTGTCTTTCCTTTCCTCCACTCCTCCTCCTATTCCCTCCTCTTCCTCCGCTTTCCTCTCCTCCTCTTTCTTCCCCTTCCTCCCTTATTTGTCTGCCTCAGAGTCCCACACACCCACCTTATCCTTGGTCTCCTATCACCAAAAAATATAAATACTGAGAGAGAGGGGCGAGGAGGGGACTAAAGAAAATAACCCCTGGGAAACGGTTCTAAAACCATAATACCCATAAGAAAAAATACAATAAATCCTTCTACGTTAACGATGGAAAATAATTACTCATAACATCTTATTACCTTTATAACCCTCTAATTTGGTATTGGTGCTTACGTTTGAAGTCTCCCCAGGAGCACGGTAATCGACGATTTTTCAAAAGCGTTTTCTTTATAGGAGCTTGTCCAAGGATGTCGGGGATTGAATTCGTCTGCAAATTGTCTGCAACTTATCTCAAACTTCTGCTACCGGCATGCACGATGATGTCAGCAATACGCTCTTACGAATCTCATAGGTACACTCGAAGAAAGTTCCACGATATACACATGCTCAGTACTTCGACACTGTATGTGAAATAAGTCATAGTGAAACAGTAGCCAGATATTTGCTGATCTGGTAAATGTGAGTTAGAGGGATGGGGTGATGGGAGGAGAAGGGTTGGTGGAGCTAAGGACTCCTACCCCTTCTCCTACCTCTCGCACCATGTCAGACACAGTTACCAGATAGGTGAGTAACTTCTGCTTCATTCATTTGACATACAGTGGTTCCATGTGGTTAGCTAGTGTATAACGTGGAACTTTCCTCGAGTGTACGGTACCTACAAACCTGCACAGAGAAAGGACATTAATTCTCATTTGTTTCCATACTTCCGAGTCATGTATTTTTGTTTTTCTTATTTTTTTACTATTTTTCATTCTGCTTTGGTAGTGAAGTGTTTGACAATTGTTAAGTTCATGATTTGTAAATGTGGGTCCTAGCCAGACTGTTATAGTGGTCAACCGTCATTGTTTATACTGGTACGATTCAGTCGCATTTATATTGATACAGTCTATCTATCTATCTATCTATCTATTGCCAGACGCCTCAATCCCGTTTGGGGTGGCCACAAACAAATCGCCTCCAAGTCGCCCTGTCCCCCGCCATTACACTGCCCTGCTCCCAACTCACACCCCCCTCTCTCATATACCTCTCCACTCCATCCCTCCATCTCATCCTCGGCCTCCCCCTCCCCCTTACCCCCTCCACCTCACTCACATACACTCTCTTCGTCAGTCTTTCACCCTCCATCCTCTCCACATGGCCAAACCACCTCAGCGTGTTCCTCATAACGCTTCCTATCACATCCACATCCACACCACAACGCTCCTTTATATCCTCATTCGTCAGCCTGTCTCTCCATGTGACTCCACAGGCTCCTCTTAAATAACTCATTTCCACTGCTCTCACTCTTGACTTGTGTCCTTCCAACAACGTCCAAGCTTCACCTCCATACGTTAGAGTTGGTATCACAATACTGTCTTGTAGTAACTTTTTCACTTCCATGCTCACTTCCCTGTTTCTTATCATTGCTTTCAAAGAACCAGCAACCTTTCTTCACTGCTGTACCCTTTCAAGCACTTCACCTTCCAAACCTCCATCCTTACTCATCACACTACCCAAGTACTTAAACGTACTCACATTTTCCAATTCCTCACCATCCAACCTCACTGTACATTCACTGACTTCACCTCTCTCAAAGACCATCACTTTACTCTTCCCTACATTCACCTTTAGATTCCGTTTCTTACACTCTCTCCCAAACTCATCCACAAAGCCTTGCAGCTCCCCTTCGTCTTCACTCACCAACACAGTATCATCTGCAAACAACAGTACTGGGAGTTTCCAAACACTATCCTCTCTCACCAGGGCCACTCCAACATCCACTACTCTACCTTGTACCTCTTTTATTACCCCATCCATGTACAGATTGAACAACCATGGAGACATGACACATCCCTGTTTCAAACCAACTTTCAAAGAGAAAAATTCACTTAGTTCACCATCCACACACACTGCAGCCTTCGCACCATCGTACATACTCTTCACAGCATTCAACAACTTCCCATCTACTTCATATATTCTTAACACTTTCCACAATCCTTGTCTATCCACCCTGTCATATGCTTTCTCCAAATCCATGAAAGCCGCATACAACTTCTTTCCCTTCTCTAGAAACTTTTCCACTAAAGATCTAAGAATGAATATCTGATCTACACAACCTCTTCCCTTCCTAAAGCCTCCCTGTTCTTCTCCAACTAATTTCTCTGTTCTTTCTCTAACTCTCTCAATAAGTATCCTACCATACACTTTTCCTATTATACTAAGGAGACAAATGCCCCTATGATTACCACACACTTTTTTTTCCCCTTTTCTTTTGTACAAGGGAATAATTATACCTGACTTCCAATCCTCCGGGACTCTACCTTCCTCCCAGGCCAATCTGCACATCTTCCACATCCATTCTACTACTCTCTCTCCCCAAAGCTTCAGCATTTCACCACACACTCCATCAATTCCTGGGGCTTTCCCCGATTTAACTTTCTTCATTGATACAATCGCGGTCATTAATTTCTTAACCACCCTAACTCATTGCGTGTCGAAGCCAAGGTAGACACGCCAGACGAGCGGACAAAGGTTACTACTACTTTCTTTTTACAGATGACCATGGGAAGGAAAAAAATAATCTATACACCAGATTACAAATGTTCATTGAAAGTCTCGCTCACCTGAACCACAACTCATTCTCACAAACGAAACACACATTAGCACAATTATGAAGCAGTTTGCAAAACCTGGTTCTATTGCAGCCCTGGCTTCGACTTCCCTCGAGCTAGGGAGGTAAAAAGATTAGTGATCGCGAGAGTACATATCAAGTCACGACACTTGAACCTGGTCACATTAAATATGAAATTAACTCTTTCAGTAAGATGCCATACTTTTCATTTTATTCTTTCTCCTAGGTGCTTTTACTAAGCTTCGGATTTTTTTTTTTCTAACTAGTGTAAGATGTAGCCTTCATTAATCCTCTTCTAATAGATCTGGCGGTATATGTACAGCGGAAGCAACAAATTTAAATTCGTCACTGGATTCGAAGCATCTATTTTTAATTCGTAAATATTGCCCAGCTGCAATGTTTTCCCTTTCAGATTCTCTGCTTCTCATTCTCATAATGAAACCTACTTACCTGCCAACTAAAGATTGTACTGAGAAATGAATGCGACATCTGTGTGCGTAGCTCCTCACTAAATGCCAGGGTGGGGGGAGGGGGAGATTGAATATGTTTATGCAAGTTATCATTTACATCTGCCTCTACATTAGTTCCGAGAATTTCCTTTTGCTCATGCTTCCTCCAGACTATTTTCTCAGTATGGTAAGAGACCCTGTAGTACCGAATGAGTAAATTAAGGAAATTTCTCTAGTTAAAAAGGTCTTTAATATGCCTACTTAGCAAGACTAAACTGGAAAAAAGATTAAAGATGTTAAATTTCATGTTATAATCCAACTGAAAATCGTTTGCGGTAGTTGAAACAGTTAAATTAACTGTACCTACCAATGAAACGGTAAATAATATAGTATTAACGCTCAGGCCTCCATGGCCAAATCGATCTGATGTTTACAGTAATAAATTACCGTACTGGAGTACTTCCTACCATGAATTAAAAGCTAAGGGGAGGAAATATACGATTACAGATTTAAACAGCCATACGTTATATACTTTTTGTCCTTTAAGATAGTTTACTTATGCTCAATTTAATGATAGGAGACTCATTCATAAACTCGTTCGAATAGAGAGGCTCAAGTGTATTGCATTAGATACCGTTTGCTTTGCGATTATAAACTTAATACGCAGACATCCTACTTCTATATCAGAACCATTCTCGTACACTATCAACAAAAAAGGATATCGAGGTGTAATGTGTGTCGCGGAGGAAGAGTAGTCACGAAAAATTGTAAAAAACGAGGGCTATAAAATTATAAAGTCTCGAACGTATAAGCTGCACTTTATGTATAATAGCATTTTATGTTCATAGCCATTACACCTCTTCTATGTGATGACGCACCGATGTAAACACTAACTGGATTTACATATATCCCTCACTAACGTTTAACTCCAGGTGTTCTCCAAGTAACATTGTGTGGCGACATGAACAGATCTGAAATAGGTCTTTAGAATAAAGAGACTTTTTTTTTTTTTTCCCCCACACCTACCTTCATTTTCTCAGAACTGATCGTTCATCTTAAGGCAGGGGTTATTAGCACTAGTTTGCAATCTAATCTGTAATTAAGTTAAAGTTTTTTCCTCCCCATTACTTACCAGGCAATTTAAGGAGCTGCATATTGTTACAAAATTAAATTTAGAGGCCCGTTTGATATTTATCCATGACAGGACTGGTCGGAATGAACATTGATGAATAAATGATGTTTACTTATGAACCCTAATAACCCATCTATACTGCAAATACGTAAAACCGATATAATGCTACAGTGGTTGAATACTTAGTGCATTACCAAAAAGTTCATTCTACCTCATTATCAACATCCAGGCTGACGAAGTTCATTGCACATTAGTATCCAGATAAATACTATGTATATTAACGTAGCTATAATAAAAAAAGCTTTAACCTCATACTGCTACCCAGATTAAAGACGGCCAATAGTTTAGTGGTAAAATAAAGTAGTTAAAAGAAATCAACATTTATTAGAGAAATTTCTTTACAAAAACTTTGTACAGCAGTCAGAGCCTAATAATGTATCAAGCCGTCAGGGAAATAAAAAAAATATATTAAATTTTTAACAGCACTTTAGTCTGGATTTCCAAGACATCCATACCAAGGTAAAATTCCCTTGTAATCCATCTTATCCCGATTATGAACCCTAGGTCATGAAGATCCTCCTGGAAGTTCGGGACAGCAGCGTGAACAGCCAAAACCGGAACGACTGCCACACCTGAAAGTTAACAGTCCAGGTCAACCTTTGAGGCTGGTGGGTGTCGGGAATGGGTGCCGTGAGATAAGCCCCACCTGTGTCATTGTCTTAGGGAATTTGCCTTTGACGCTTAGTGGCTCAAAGTGAATGCTGGACTAGAAATATTCCACTAGATCTGGACTAAGCTGCACAATCACAGTCCAGAGGCGCTGCCAGAGAGCGACAACGCTTTGTCCTCCATCAGGTGCCAGTAATCCGGAAAACCCACCCAAGCACTTTTTCCCCCTCAACCTATTCCCACTTTAAGTGATGGATAAGAGATTCTGCTCCTTTCTACTTAATAATGGATAAGAGATTATGCTCCTTTCTATTTAAAAATCCGGTAGGCCCATCCCAACCCCATTTTGAGTTTCTTTAATCTTAATAGCTGCTCTGATGGAATTACAGTGACCAGGCCACGATGACTTCACACTTTACAGCATCCAGCGTTGGCCCAAATTTAACCCAACACGAAACAAAGGACAGACTACCAGCCCTAAATTACAAGTTCTGAGAGACAGCTCAACTGACAGGACAAACCAAAACTATCATTTTACAAACTCCTCATGATTACTACATCAGGTTAAGGCACGATCCTCTAATGAACTAGGCCAAATATTTAAACCCCATACACAGATAGGGAAAAGTACTGGACTCTTTGTTCAGTAGAGAATACACTTAGCCAGATTACGCAGCTCCGAACTCCGAACCCAAGACCCCTAATGCAGAACCCAATTTCTACCGCTGATCTACCTGGCTGGTGGCTCAGTGGTGGAGGCTGACGTTCTACACTGAAAGTCCCAAGTTCGATTTCCGCAGATGCACAATCCTACTGTTGTGTACAAACCACTAACACCCACCAGAGAGTTGTTCCTCCAAGTACATAGTCAGGCTGGCATCTTGTCGACAGGACTGATGCGTTACAAGTTATCGCTTCATAGGCCGATACACAGGGAGTCCCTTGTAGTCTGAATCAGATACACCAAATTGCCAGCTCATGTAGGCCTGGTTAAAAGGTTGACCAGTTTCAACAGAACACTTGTGGGGTTTGTCTTCGGTGCTAGTAACCGACGTGCAAAAACTCTTAGCTCCATAAAAACTGATCCATTAATCCAAACCATGAAAAAAATGATTATACATGCGTTCAAAATAATTCTCTTTGACTGGACGCTTAGACAACATTCTGAAAAAAGAAAAAAAAAAAAAAAAAAAGTTAGTGGGTATAAACATTTTTTAAAAATTCTAACAATTTTTTTTTTCACGATAAAGACATTTAGAACAATGTTAAGGCACTATTATCACAGCTAGTTTCATCAGTTTCTATATAAAGTCACTGCCAGTGAAAGGTGGGGGGGGGGGCCAGCTTCCAAATCATTCCAAATTTTCACAATTTAAAACTAGTGCATGGGAAAACCAATATCCTTAAGTCACCCACTCTAGCCCCTTCAAATATCCAATTCTGCCACCATACCTTTCAATAAAAAACTAATTTGTAGACAAATAGTTTGAGAGAAGAAAAAGAAGAAAAAGAAACTAATTGAAGAGACCAACCAACAAAATTATTTACCACACGAATGACTTACAAATAACCAAACCTTAACACTAAATAAACCAAAGCTATACAAAGTGATTAAAAAATGTTTTAACCGAAAAACTTATTAACCTCACCTAATCCAACCCATAAACACCCATCTTCTCATGACGTAAAATATTTGCTCACTTTAATATTTTTTTTTTTTTAAAGTTTCTCATAACTCAAAAACATTGATATCTTTCTTTACTACAATAATACATCATAAATGCACTTACTAAAAAAATAAATAAATAAGAAAACCAACCTTTCATAGAATACGTGTGCATGAATTCCAGGCTACTGTTCATCTGTTTCTCTCTCCTCTCTTCCACCCTGACGTCAACTTGGTTTCAGATCCTTGGTGTGTCGAAACTACTCCTGATCAAAAGGTTTCAGACCCTCACCTACTCGAAAACATGCCTGATTAAACGGTTTCAAATCCTTGCCGTCTCGAAACCACTCCAGCTTAAACAGTTTCTAATCCTTGGCATCTCAAAACCATGCCGATTCGGATTCCAGGAATTTTTCTTGCTCTTCCGTGGGCTAAACAAAAGTGTCTGTTGACAACAAAAGCTAATCAGAACAGCAGTCATCGTAATAAAACTGACATTTCAGATTTTATTCTTGTTTATTCCAGATTTCTTTTAATTTCGAAGAGCTCCCTCGTGTTACTGGGGGCAAATGAAGGCCATACCCAAGCCCTAAATCTTAACAAATCTCTCCTAAAAGCTGAATAAACTAGGAGATAACATGATTAAAATAAAAAATACATCCTCGGGATGAAATATGAGGATAAATCGCTTGGACAGGGATGTTCGGGAATTTCGTAAACCCATTTCAACCTCCTCAGTCCAATGACGTATTTTAAATTAAACTCTCAGCTGGTTCTTGTCAGTTAAGCTATATCGTCTGTAAATGGCAGGAATAAAGTGGAAAAACATGTCATCGAACTGAAAGAATCAACATGCATATACTGTACAGACATATAAGCATGCATAGATACTTTACGTACATTCATACATACATATAAGCACGCATATATATACTATACATACATACATACGTGCACATAAACATTTATGCAAACATACCTATACACACTGAGACAATATAAACACTCAGTTCATTCTACACTCATTTTATCAACAAAGCAACAATTAGAAGCTATAAAGATCAATAAACTGGAAAAATAAAAAGCAATAAATGGAAAGCCTGAAAACCAACAAATATTTAGTAAAAAGTGTAAAGATGAGGATATCTTGAGCAATAAAGTGAATAAATAAAGAGCAAAAATTTATGGCATATATCGAATTAAACTGAAAAGAAAAAAAAAGCAACAATATGCAGATCTGGAGGGCAATAAGCTAAATGCAAAAATAGAAATTGCTTAAAGGGATGAAGAGCAATAGAATTAAACGTACAAAGAGCAATAAATCAGAGGCATAAAGAGTAATAAATTCAAAGCATACAGAGAATAAATTCAGAGCATAAAGAGCAATATAATAGAAGCATAAATATCATGTTTCAGAAGCATAAAGAGCAGTACTATTACAAGCATAAACAGCAGTAAGTTTGAAGCATAAAGAGCAATATTTTCAAGGCTCGTAGTCACTGGGGGCGGAGGTAAGAGAAAAATTAGGCCCTCTATTGGCACCCACTTAAAGATAATCGTGTATCGAGAGAGAGAGAGAGAGAGAGAGAGAGAGAGAGAGAGAGAGAAGAGGAGGAGGAGAGAAAATGAGAGGTAGAGAGATAAATGGTCTGCTGGAGAATCCAATAAGGACTTTGGAATTTGAAGAAGAGCAAGACCCAGAACGAGAAGAGGAAGCGGAGGAGGAGGAAGAGAAAGAAGTAGAAGAGGATTAGAAGTAGAAGGAGGAGGAGGAGGAGGAGGAGAAGAAGAAGAAGAAGAAGAAGAAGGCTAAAAGCACGAGGGTCATCAAGGCAGATAATTTTTTCCAAGGCACAATCTTCCCCTAGAATACGAGGGGTAGCAATCTAATTTCCATCCAGATCCCTAACTGCACTGCTGGGTAAACAGGAGCATGGGGAGAGGAGGGTGTATGGTCAGAAAGAGAGAGAGAGAAGAGGTCTATGAAAGTTTATGGGGTATGTGACACGTATATTGACTGCTGGGCCTCAGGGAACGGGCTATCAAATCTATGCCCAGAACAGAATACATAAAAAAAATCATCAGAAATTATCAAAAATCGTTCTTAGGCTTCCTCTCTTGTTCCTGACGCTGCCGGATTGAAAAGGCGTGAGATAGTGAGAGTGTGTCTGAGTGAGGTAATCTCGTTCCCGATGTCCCTCTCCGTCTCCTGCGCTGGGTGGAAAAGGCGCGAGAAGCAGAGTGGGTCAGGTTAATGGAGTTACACCTTCAAACAAACAGCAAAGGTTGGCGCACGGCAGGTTGGACGTGTGTGTGTGTGTGTGTGTGTGTGTGTGTGTGTGTGTGTGTGTGTGTGTGTGTGTGTGTGTGTGTGTGTGTGCTTACATTTTTTTCATTTGGCCTACACTTTGATCCCTTCAAGACAAGGACTTTTCTTTTTATCTTTATATTCCCTATCACCAGATTCAAAGGAAAAAGAATCCTTGCCTTCTAATGTGTCTTCTTGTCCATCTGTCTGTCTGTCTGTTTGTCTGTCTGTCTGCTTTGATTGTGGATGTCCATTAGGCTACAGAAAATTAATGGAAGAATGTTCCTGTTGGCCCAGGCGTGACAGGATGGACATCTGGTCAAGTACTGTACAGTGGCGAACATAGACACTGAAGGCCGTTGTCATATAGAAATCTGACCCCATGGAAATCTGACCCCCGGGTCACTTTTCTATTCATAGAAAACTGACCCACCCTATAGAAAATAGACCCCTTATATGAAATTTAGGTTAGGTTAGGTTAGGTTGTTAGGTTAGGCTGTGGGTCACTTTTCCATAAGGGGGGTCAGAATTCTTTAATAGAAAAGTGACTCGTGTGTCAGTTTTCCATGGGGGTCAATATTCTATGTGACACCGTACGTAGCTACATAGAAATCTTCATAACACCTCCTTTTGCAGTTTAATTTGCATATTCCACTTTCTCTTTTATACTGTTTATTGTAGACATAATTGCCCCAGTAACATGCAAGAGGATACTGATGTGTAGTGTGCGGAATTTAACTCAAACGAGGACGGCTCAGCGTTACCAGTGTCTGCATCGTCTGCTCATTTCGTACATTCACTGCTACACCCAGGCCCAAACCAGCAGAATCAGCCGTCACCGCAACACATAAGACAGCCAAGTAGTGAATTTCTATACTGCCCATCAGGCAACTTCCCTTGAGCCCCGTCCCCTTCCTGAAGTGCTGGTCCCACCCCTCTTCTCCCTCTCAATGGGTGGTGGCTGAGGAGGGGCAGAAACAATATGCCCGGCTGGTATTTAGGGATCATCATCCATTTTCCACTTTATACAAAAGCCAAGTATCTCTCTTCCTCTACTAAAGCCGGAGCCATTAATCAAAGGCCTGGGTGCGGGGGTCCAAGCTGTCGGCATTTTACGGTGGGTGTGGGAGGCTGGAGATTATTAATTAGGGCAATAAATAGGACTTCGCCTCCTTCATAACCAATTTATGGGGCAATAAGTCTGTCACACCCACCCTTCCTCTCCCTCTCTCTCTCTCTCTCTCTCTCACACACACACACACACACACACACACACACACACATTACCCAGTAATCGAATATTTACTAAACGTTCCATTTTAGTTTATTCTTAGTATCTCCATGCAATTTTATTTAGTGATGA
>NC_137017.1:7945309-8130309 GCF_032717465.1 Coenobita brevimanus | reverse complement strand
CTGATAACCCCTTCCCCTATTTTTTCACACCTTCCCTGTCCCAGTCCCCTTCCTCCAATCCTCGGACCCCATCAACTACCTCCCCTCCCTCACCTTAACTAGAAACTACTTCAGTCCTCCTCTCTCCTCTTCCAGCCTCTCCCCCATTTCCTTGGACCTTCTGAAACCCCCTGCCTCCAATCATCAGACTCCCTCAACTACCCTCTCTCCCCCCATTCCTAGGAATCACTTCAATCTTCTCTTCCCCCCTCCCCCACACCCCTCCACCCCTCCTCTATCCCCAAGTCCCGTACCCAAAGATATAAGAGTTCCTTTCCTCAGCTACTCTGTCCCAGGAATTGTTGCGCACGAAGAAAAAAAGGAAAATGTTTGTGAAATAAATCTATCGTCTGCTAATGTGGCTTTTCTTCAACCTTTTAGCTATCACGACAGCGGCTTTGAGAACACAGTGTCCTTCACTTCTTTGGGTGACGCAAAAGTTCTGACATTTCCCAAACTTCATCTGACTTTTGATTTCACCTGTCGTGCATTTCTGTGGGTGGTTTGTAACTTTTCGTCTATAACTCTGATTAAGGCCAGGGACGTATCCTTCAGTCTCTCTCTCTCTCTCTCTCTAGCAACCAGTCTGTTAATCTACCGTCGTGTATTGGCTGCATCTTTCTATTACGTATTTGTGTCTTTTCTCGTCTGTCGGTCTGGTTATCTATCTGTCTATTTCTGTCTATATGTCTGTCTATCTATCTCTGTCTGTCTGTCTATCTGTCTGTCCGTTTGTCTCTCTATACATCTACCTCAGTGGTTCTTAATCTTTTTAATACCACGCCCCCTCTAGTAGTTGGTCCTTCCATCCACGCCCCCCTCGCATCTTCAACCAAATTGATAAAATTCCCTCCCAGATTTTAAGGAAAAACTGAAAAAAATTGGTGTTTTTAGTCATTTTATTGAACATGAATTCTGTGCAAACAATATACCCAGCATATTTAACGAGGTTACTTTCTTACTAATTTAATGAGATACTTGACACTACTTCTTAGCTACCAGATCTTGAGTGCGTGGTCCAGTGCCAGAGGGTGCACAGTGTAAGTCCCCTTCAGCGTTCAGCCGGTGTCTGTACTTGGTCTTGACAGCTACGAGCATGGAAAATGCAGCTTCACAAAGATACGTGGATCCAAACATTGTCAGAATCCGAAGAGCCTGATGTGAGATCAGAGCTAGGTAAACAGGAAGGTACCTGCCCAGAGCGTCTCAAGATCCAGTTCTTTAAAATCTTCCTCAGCTGAAGAGTTGAACTTTAACTCAAGAAAATCCTCTTGCACTTCATCCGAAACATCAGCTACTTCACGTTGAAATGGGTTCCTGATGAATTTCCTGGAAGTATCTGATTAACTCTGCTTTCAAGTCAATCAGATGAGTGATTATTATTATTATTATTATTATTATTATTATTTTAAAACTCAGAATCAAGGTAACTGTGAATGAAAGCAGAATCCAAGTTACTAAAACTGGCTGTATTTCCATCCTGAATTCAACATTTCCAGAGGTCGAGTTTGGCCATGGAGGCCCGAATGATGTCGTGGTGCATGATGATATTGATGTTTTTCCCTTGCAGTTTAAGGAGGATTGCATTCAACGTTTCGAAGATGTCCACCAGGTAAGTTAGAGATAGCAGAAAGCCTTCAGACTGGAACTTGTCATTGAGATCTGCCTTCTGCTGTGAATCTTGAAATATTGCTACTTCTTCTCGTAGCTTATAAAGCCGTCCAAGCATATTTTGTACTTCTTTCATAATCATCTTGATATTGGCCACGTTGTTGTTAAAAGAACTGCAAATATGATTAGAAAAATTCCTGCTTTTTCCCTCGGGATCTCGCTCCCCAGGTTAAGAACCTCTGATCTATCTGATTGTCTGTCTGTTGTCGGTCTATTTTCATTTCTTCCTTTGTCTAAGTGTATCGGAAGCTATCAACTCAAATATCAGTTTATCGGCCTGTCTATCTACCAATATCTACGTTTTTGCATCCTGAGAGAGGGACCTAAATGGGAGTTCTGAGCATTTCTGTAACTCTGAACCGACTCCTAAAAGGATCTGAGTTTTTCTGATTCACTCCTAAAGGAAAAAGTATCTTTTCCTGAGTGTGTCTGGTGTCAGTAAGTGGTACAGTAGGTGTGTTTTTATCTGACGGAACTGGGCCACTCTAGCACCTTTAATACAAAGCCATTTATTGCATGAAAATCGATGAGCCTAAATTGTGAGGTTGAAGTTAATCTCGTTGGTTACAAGTTAAATCAACCCTCCAGTCTGACTACATTAAATTTTCTCATCAACTGAGGTGAAAGTCAAGGACCTTTGTCGAATAGAAGAAAGGGACTCTACGAGCATATCTTATCCAGGGGAGCAAGGTAGGTAGCAAATCCCACAGTTTATCTGACCGTGA
This sequence comes from Coenobita brevimanus, assembly GCF_032717465.1. NCBI lineage: Eukaryota > Metazoa > Arthropoda > Malacostraca > Decapoda > Coenobitidae > Coenobita > Coenobita brevimanus. The sequence continues at coordinate 8,127,874 of NC_137017.1, read as the reverse complement.
TGAGATGTGTGAGGGAGGTGTGCGGGTGAATGTAGATGTTGGCTTGGGTAGGTGGGTATATGGATGGGTATGTGTGGTGCGGTGTTGGGGGGTCACGGGGTGAGAGGGTTAAAGTCAAACATGCTTCTGCCCTCAAGTGGGATCTGACGATCGGTAACAGAAAAATATTGAAATATTCGCCCGTACCTTCGCCGTATAAAGTGAGCAAAATTAACTCTTTGCGACAAGAAATATTTCACCCTTTAATATTTACCAAAACTGCTTAAATTTGCTTTTGTTTTATCAGAGAGAGCGAGTACAAAACTTTTAAATATTCAATGAATCTTTATATCAAAAATTTTTTGAAATGCAAAAAAAAAAAAATTGCCCATAAGATCGGTATCAGATATGGAAACAAATGAATATATCTCAAGTTCATGAAATTGTTTTGACCTCGGAATCGAATGTTTTGTTTTCACTCAGCGAGGGCGAAAGGGAAGTGTATGCCGTGCTGAGTGTTTTATCCGTACAGTATGGATATTCCAGTCACCCAGCTGCCTCCTGGAGACCCTAGGCTGGTAGAAGCAATAGTAGGCCAGCTAAAATCCAAAGGAATATTTGATCAGTTCAGGAAGGAGTGCTTAGCTGATGTTGACACAAAGGTTAGTGATTCACCTGGTGGATGTAATGGCTTCCTGAGCTAAGGATTTGTGTGTGGTGAGGTCACATATGTGTTTTGAGAATAGCGTACATATTTTGCACAGATATAATCTTGGTGATTCAAGTGGCCGTAACAATAATTAAAGTTATGTAACTGTCCAGGATCTTGCATCACATCTCAGTTCTGGCCCTTATTAGTTGGAAAATTATTCAGTTTGGCATTTATAACAGATAATATGTGGGAAAGTTACTATTAATTGAGTGATGTCTTTTTTATTACAGAAATTAAGTTTCATAATTGTGTAAATAGCTCATTTATGACACTCAGATTCTCCAGAAGCAATACATTACAATACTTGACACTTTACATTAACCTGGCCTTGGTTTTCAGCCTTTTGCAGCTTATTTTATGTACATCAGTTGAGGAAATGACAACACTGTGGCTTTACATCATATTTTGGTGTTATTCTCTTGTTACAGCTCAGCATTCAAGGTGGAGAGATGGCAGTTTTAAGGCCTTGTTAAATACAGTATAATAATAATAAGGTTAGCATAGGTTCCTTGAGACACTCACCAGCATCCTACTGGGAACAGCAGGTTGATTCAGACCTTGGGGCTAAATTGACCTGAAATCCGAACATTGCAAGTGGCCATTTGCTATGGTCTTTAGGTAAAATTGATAAAGTTTTGTAATTAATTCCTTTGGAGTTATACATTTCTGCAAGTTTTTAATTCTGTTACAGTGAAAGTTCCACCCTAGTTTTTGTTAAAAAATAAACTTGTAAATTACAGTAGGCCATATGAATTATAGCTCTCCTACATTTTCACTTTTATATTTATTAATTATTTACCAAATGGATGTGGACTTTCCATATTTTCTGTGGAAATGAGTATTTCACATGTTATTATTCCTGGAGTACCACCGCTACTGGGGAATTTTATAAACTTCCCTCGGAAAGTTAAAAATAAGGATTTAAATTGTGTAAAGAATCTTCCAACATCAGCCAGTAGCCGGCCATATTTAACGTTCCCAACACACATTTTCAGATTTGAGGGCTGGCTGTCAAACACAAGTGAGGTTAGGTTGGATTAGGCCTAGGTTTGGTTAAATCATTAAGTTCCCCATTGCTTTGACACGGAATACATTAATGCATCCAGTTGGAGATGGTTGGTAAACAACGCAGCCAAAGTTGACAACGCGGTCAGTCAGAGAGATTGTCGGTAACATTGCCTGGCTGCTTCCTTAAATATCCCAAAATGGGTATATTTTGTCTTTTTCCAATCACTTCTTGCACTCACAGTGGAACAGTTAACTATCTGTGTTGCTTATGTACCAAAATTACTTGCCTTAAGATAGTGAGTTTGTTATCATGTAGGTAATAATAATTACCGGTACCTTAGCTACATTACATGCTTCCTACGTGTCATCAAGTGGGTTGGTGGAGGGTTAGTGCTCCTCCCCATAAAACAAATAACTCAGAGTCAAATGGCCACCCCTTATGGGATTATGGCATCTGGCAATAGATAGATAGACATTTTACCTGTTGTGAAATGTGTTAGATGTGGGTTCACAGTTTGCTTCGTTAAATTTTTTGAGGTCTTTACTTGTCTTCTGCCTCTTGAAATTTGTCATTATCATCACAGGCTAGGCCACTTATTGAATTGTTAGTAATTTTGCTGCAGGTGTTTGCTAAGGATTTATTCTTTAAGTAACTGCAGCTAAAGTAGTACGGTAGTCAGCTTTCTCTCTCTGTCTCTATTTTTTTCAGTATACTTTCTTTTTCATTTCCATTCAAATCCTGCTATACAGTTGGGGTACAGTCATGGAAAATTAATTTGATAACAATCGATCATATATCGAATGGAGGAATTGTAGCATTTGTTTAAGCAAGAACGGTGTTCACATACAGTATAGCTATGTATGTATGTTTTTTTAATGCTTTTTAGGGGATCCTACTGGACATACACTGGTAAACGAAAATTAATTTTTAGGTGAACAATCATTTAGCAGATTTAAGTATACAGTACAGTAAAACCTCGATATAATGGACTTCAGTAGAACGGAATTCGCTTTTATCGGACTCGAGGAGCTACCGGACTAAATTCTTATATATCGGAAAAAGTCTAATAAAGCCAGAAGCAGTCCGGACTGCCTGGCCACTTCAGTTACGTTCACCACAATAATGTAAATAAAACATGTCTATATCAGTGTACAGTACTGTATTATTATATATAATATACCATTTGATTAATGTAGTGAAGTTATAACACAGTAAAGTACTGCAGTAGTAGTCAAAATAGATTAAAAACCGTTCATGCGGTCTGGACTAATGTCTGATATATCGGAAAAAGCCCGGATTAGCAGGGGGAAGTCCGGATGTCGCTTTTATCGGAATTTCGCATTTTTTCGGAATGGGCCCCAGTTAGTCCATTATAGTGAGGTCTTACTGTACATTGTCTGGGGGGCTGGCAGTATGACTAATGTTTGCTTTAGTTGGCTTTTTCCACTAATTTTCTTTGTTAGATTTCTTTATTTTATTTTTTTTTTTTTTTCTTCCAGTTTTATATCACAGTATTTTGTTATTAATGCATTCTAACCATTTTCACTCTGGAAAAAAAAAAGAAGAAGAATGGGAGCAATCTAGGAAGAAAAGCAAGAAATGGCCTGTTATCAGTTCGATGGCCAGTTGGGCTTAGATTTCCCAGATTGACACAAAGAACAAACAAACATAATGTAACCTAGAGGGAGAGGATACATAACTTTTTACTCTTAAGTACGATCTTCGTTAATATCCATTTGCAATGGAACCATCAGTGAGAAACATTGTTACAGGCATGAGATACAGGCAGCTGCACAGCTTGAAGTATATAACATTTTTCCTGTACATACTAGAGATTTCAAGTGAAGAATGTACCATACTGTTTATAGCCTACTTTTTTTGTTTTCTGGGGTGGTGCTTGAAGTTTCTGTTTATTTCAGGGAATGCAATCATATTTAAGGATATTGCAGGGTTTTTTTTTTTTTTTTTTTTTTTTTTTTGTGTGAATAATAAGCCAGACACCTTAATCCTGTAAGGTGTCGTTGTTTTGCCAGTACATTGAGTTACTTGTTTTATGGGGAGGGGCACTGACCCTCCATCAGCCCACTCATTGACATGTAGGGAACATGTAAGGCTTGGTTATATGGTTACCATTCAACATTGTTAACGGTTTCCTGGCTTACAGGAAGCCATTAGGTTTGTCATTCAATGTAAAGTCACCTGGAAAGGAAGGAAGATTAATAAAAAGTGACAGGGAAGATTGGAGAAGTAGGAAGAGAGAAGGGCAGACACATAAAAAAATGATAGCTAAAAGTGAAGAAGTAGGCAACACTACATCAGGTGAGTGGGTGATGGTTGCCACCACCTACCATCATAATGTCAGAAAATTGTATGTAGCCTAGGATGGAAAGAGTTTATATATGATGCGTTACTGTGTTTTTAAAATGCTATTTATCCCTTTTAATGATGCAGTACAAGAATTAGTCAACTCAAAGTTCAGTGTTCTCTGGGCATGTGCTGTGTGTATAAAGCTTTCAGGAAGAACTGTTTGTGTTCCATTTCAGCCTGCCTTCCAAAACTTGCGTCAGCGTGTGGAGGGTCACGTCAATAAATTCCTTGAGAAGAACACCTGGAAGAATGATATGAACAAGAATCAGTTACGAGATGGTGTTCGCAAACATGTTAATGGGTAAGACATTCTTTATGGATCATATTGAGTAGTTTTGAGGGATTTTGTAACAGTTCTTCCAAAATGAGTTTATTTTGGCCCATACACCTCAGTATCCTCTTGTATGTTGTTGATGCAAACTATATTGATATTAAAATGCTTATATAACATAAGAGAAAATAAAGTGTAGCTAGTATACATGGCAGATCTCTAAGGAAGAGAGCAGCCTAGTGTAATGCAGCCTAAGTTTTCATGAGTACAGTATGTATGTTTGTATGCTAATGATAGAAAGAGCAGTGAATAGTTTCAGTAGTAGAGAATGTCTGAGTGCTGGTTATAGTCTGTTGAAGAAGTACAGCTATTGACATGCTTTATTAATCTTGTCAGACTTACCTACCAGCAGTAATCTGTTGGTAACCTTGACACTTTACCATACTTTCATTCTTTTTGTTGCAGTCTTGGAATCTTGGAATCTGGAATAGATGCCATCATTACCCAAGTAGTCAATCCAAAAATCAAGCCTCTGATCCTGCCCTATGTCGAGGACACAGTGTATGCCTTCCTGCAGATTGACAAACCCAAGAGAGAGAAGCAGGGTAAGTTGTTGATAGCTTAGCCTGGTGTTTACTCAGTCATTTTCATCATCATCATCATCATCCATTTCTTGTTCATAACCCATTTTTCCACGTTTAACATGAGAGTTTTAGAGGACATTTCTTTGGTTTCTAGTGGGGATTCAGTCAGGTTAAAAAATAAAAATAAAAGATCAGTCCCTATATAATAGGAGCTGTGAAGTTGCTTGCAGAACACAGTGGTGAGATCAGTATTATGTAAAGTATAGAGGTACCGTAATGAATATAGTTAAGATGCTGAAAGGATAAATGTGCTATTGAGTTTGAAGGTGGAAGGTGGTGTGGTAGGCCAAAAAGATGATATGGTAAATGAGTAGGAGAACATGGGTTATTGAAGTTCAGGAAGCTAAGGAGTTGGAAATGAATAAAATTGATTGATGTAGTTTTTACAGGGAAGGACAAGACAATGGTTTGACACCCTCCTTTTTAGTTGGCTGTCATTGAAGTACTCTGCTTTATCCTGCAAGTGTATTTGGAGCACATCATTTTCGTTTTCGTTTTCGTTTTTAATGGCTCCAACATGCTTGCATGTGTCGGCCTTGGTCACCTAATGTAAAGAAAAATACAAATGTAAAGAAAAATACAAACAGATATGTGTTGGTGGCTTTGTAAGGTGAAGCTAATATTAGCCTCGATAATGGTTGAATGACTAGCTTATGATGACCAATTCATCAAGTATAGTTATTGATAGTTCTTTCATTCATGCCTTCTTTCATTGTGTGTGGATCCTGCCATACCCTATCTTTTAGGTGAGAATAAGGGTTAGGATGATAACATTGATGACTGAGTGGTGACAACTGCAGCTCATGATAGGAAAGAAGAGAGGAAAGGGGCAGACACCCAAAGCAGCATTACATTGAGTGAGTGGATGGTGAGCATTCCCACCTACCACATTTTAACCCCTTTAATCCAGTGACATTAATTTTGTTTTTGTTGTCTTCAGACGATCATACAGTAGTACCTCGATATGTGATACCCATAGATTTGATACCCCAGCTTAACAGTGGGGGTAGCACCATACCCCACCTAACGATGGCCAAACCCCAGTTTAACGATGGGTTTTGATTTTTTAACCAATTTTGATTATATTTTAGTCTAAAATTGTGTGTTTAGGTTGATTCATAAACTGTTTTTAGACTTAGATTAATGTATTTTAGCCATAGATGGGGTGAACATTGTCATTCTGGGGTACAGTTTGCTATGCTTGATTTTTCCAGGCTTATATTTGATGATTTTCAGATTTTATTTGTTCATTTTAGTGAGTTATTTACAGGTGTTAGGCTTAGGTTAGCTTCCTTGACAGCTGTTAGGCCGTTTAGATTGGCTTTAAACGTGTTTTTGGGCACATTTGGTGGGTTTTGGGCTTGGTTTGGGAGGAAACCCAAGGCTGGTAAATGCTCCACATTGCTTTACATGTTAAAGTGCCCCAATATACGGTACCCGCGTAACGATGGGGTTTTACCTAACCAATTACATCGTTAAACCGGAGTATGCCTGTATTCGCATCAGAACAGAATTTCTAAAACACAGAAGTTAGATTTAGACTTTCCCACTCACTGCAAGATGCCTCCCTTAAGCTGAATGTAATCATATAGTGGTAACAAAAATCATAAAGAAACTGCTTCCTCTGATTGAAGGAGTTTAAGAGAGTGATGTCATTTTGTTGGCTATAGAAGTTAAAGATGATGAATTATTTAGTTTAAAATTAATTCCAGAATGCATCAAAGAAACTGCGGTGGTGGAACCCATACCCTTCCAAGTACCACAACCAGCAGAAATTAAACCAACCCTCCTGCCGATGGAAACTGATGTCATTTCATCGGAAGAGGACGACATACTGGCTCGTGAATCTCCAGAGGCTGAACAAAAATCACCTCCCACACCAGAGGCCAGTATAGTAAAGGTACAGTAGTACTAAATATTGCCATCTTTGTCGTGTGTTATGCTTTTCATTTTTTTTTTTTTTTTTTTTTTTTTTTTTTGTGTGTGTGTGTGTGTTTGTGTGTGTGACCCTTTTTTAAGTCATGTATTATTGGGTCATGTAAGTAAAATACTTGACTTGGTGACTTCCTGAGACCTCTAGAGGCTATTGTCATCAGTATTTTTAAGAAGTTGTTTCATTATCCTCATCATCATCATCCTGACCTTTATATCCCAACCAAAGAAGGGTTGAAGGAGTTTTCAGCTAGCAGATAGAGAGAGTCATGCCTAGTGAAATGGTCCATGTACTCATTTTACGTCCTATATAGTCAGTCACTGTACAGTGTTATAATAGAAATCTCTTTATTTTACAATGTAATTTATGTGGATTATTAATCATATGTGCTGTGTCAGGATGAAAGTGAAGATGCACGGGATGGCTTTGAGGACTACACCTCCTGCAAAGCTGAAACTGCCGAGGAGAGCGTTACCTCACAGGTAGAGCGGCTACACCTCAACCAGGACACGGAGGACACCAAGCCCAGCACGACACTCAAGCCAACACTCCCTCTCTTTGACGACCAGTCCCTTGATAGCATCTCCTCTAATTCCTCTGGCCTCACATTTTCAACACTCTCGGGAAAGGGTTCTCCTGAAACTAAGAAATCCCCAGATAATCAAGATAAATCAGAAGGAACCCCAGTATTGATGCAAGAATCCAGATCCACAACATCAACTCCTCTTGTTGATGAAAAGCCCAGGGATGAGGACGTGTCTCAGTCATCACTCGAGTCGACCTACACCAAAGAGTATCCCCCTTCAGAGCCCAAATATGGTGAACCACTGCCACAGTACATGGATCCATCTGTCACCACAGAGTCTAGTATTGGAGCAGACAAGGATGACCAGACTGTTGCATCTGGAAGCATTGCAGCTCAAGGAGAAGAATCACAGGAAAGTAAAGGTTCGATTTCAAAAGTCAGCACAGCATCAGAAAAATCTGATGTAGAAGACAAAGCAAAATATGAAAAATCAGAAGGAGAAATCACAACTTCAAGCCCAGAAACAAGTGACAGTGAGAATAAAGGACGACAGATTGAACACCACAGGAGTGAGGAGAAACACACAAGTGATTCCTCGCACAAATCACGAAAATCAAAGAGTGATCACAAGAGTAAACGCGACTCTCACAGCCGCGAGAGGGAGAAGGATCGCGATGGGAAGCATCATCGGGACAAGGAGAGAAAGCACTCTAAATCACGTGATGACCATCACAGCCACCGCGACAAGGACAAGAAGCACCACCGGCGAGACAAGGATCATGATGGTGACCGGGACAGACCACGCTCCCACCATTCCTCCAGCAGGGATGTCTCAGGTTCTGGCTCAGGTTCCTCCACTGGGAAATCGTCAGGTGAGCGAGACAAGGAGAGGTCTAGCCACCACTCGAGTGACAAGTCAAATGAGGGCAAAAGCAGGAAGGACAAGTCAAGCAGCAAGGGAGGCAACAAGGCTGATGAGTCTTCTGAGGGAAAAGCAGATGGAACACCTAGCGATCTTCCGGAAAATAAATCTAGCAAATCTGACAGCCAAAGTGACAGGAATGATTTGAAATCCAGTGGCAAGTCAGAGAGCAAGAGTGATAAAAGTGATTCAAAGTCCAGCTCAAAATCAGAATCCAAGAGTGACAAACATGAGAGTAAGTCAAGCAGCAAGTCTGATCGAAGTGATAAAAAGCATGATTCACACTCCAGTAAACATTCTTCATCTTCTAAACATAGGAAAGAAGGAGAGAAGAGCTCATCTGACAAGCACAAGCACTCCAGTAAAGATGACAAGAAGAAAAGAGATGACAAAGATGAAAAGAAGGAGAAGGGGTCAGAAAGTAAACATAAGGGAGAGAAAGACAGCAAATCAGACAAGGAAGGAAAAGGTGGAAAAATTAGCCGAGATGAAAAAGACCGGAAGCGGAGTAGAGAACACAAGGGCAGATCAAGCAGAGAGGATAGAAGCTCAAAGATGGACAAGGAAGTAAAGTTTAGTACAGATGACGAAAAAGCCAGTGAAAAGGAAGGTACCGGTACCTCAGGTAGTGACACTGATCATCAGGATAATAAAGTGGCAAAAGATAAAACACAAAAGAGAAGGAAGAGCAGTGATGGGAAAGGCACCATTGGCTCTGCAACTCCTAATCTAAATTCACTTGGGATTAAGGAAGATTCATTTGTCCTCTTCAATGATGATGGAAGTGCCATTGTGCTAAATTACGATGATTCGTCCTCATGTCCTCAGAGTGATGATGATGCTGAACCAAAATCAGGCACTACTAAAGCAGACTCCAAAGAAAGCAGTAAAAAAATGGAAGTAGATACAAATCATACTAAAATCAAGAAACCAGGGAACAATGAAACCTTGAAATCAGTTAGTGGAACCAGAAAAGCAGGTGCTGGTGAAACTAAGAAAATTGATTCAAAGAAACCAATCCTTAAGAGAGGAAATATCACTGAAGCTGATAAAACAAATACCAGTGAAAGCAAGAAACCAGTCATCAAGAGAACAAACATCACTGACATTAAGAAAACCGAAATCACATCCAAGAGTACAGATGACAGCGATTCCTCAGACTCAGATGACGGTGAAGCTAAGAAGCCACGCCTGAAGAAAACAAATGCTAGTGGATACAAAAAAGCTTATATCAAGAAAACAGATAACAGTGAAACCAAGAAAGATATTAATACAAATGAAGTGAAGAATATGGTTACTGGTACTAGAGAAACCAGAAAACCTATCCTCAAAAGAACAGATTTCACTGAAACCAAGGGAGAAGATCTTAAAAAAACCAGGAGACCAGTCATTAAGAGAACTGGTATCTCTGAATCCACCGACCAAGACAAAACAGATGCTACTGAAAAAAGTAAAACAGGTAACATTAAAGCAAGGAGAACTACCAGAAACCAAGATACATACATCAAGAAATTGGATAAAAGTGAAACCAGGAGGCAAAACAGTAAAGATAACAAGAACCCAGAGACCAGAGAATTCAGGAAACGTAAACAAATCGACACGTACAAGAACAACAACATTGATAAGGAGAATGAACATGACTTTGAAGGATTCGATAGTTGGGCATTGGACACCAGGCTTACAGATTACCTCCGAACAACGAAAACAGTCCCAGATGAGATGGATATGGAACTGGATGGATGGTTTGATGACTCAGACTTACACATGGAGGTCAGTGAGGATGACTTTGATAAGAATATAGACTTTGGGGAGTTCCTATCATGTATGAGGAAACTTGGGGCAGTGGTGAAGCATTTGGGGAAAGGGAGAGAAGGACAATGTGAGAGAGAAGGAATTAGATCTGAAGCTGAGGGACAGGGAGCGAGATCTGAACCACCGCCAGTAAAGCGGAGAAGGGCATCCACTTCAAGCTCAGCCTCCTCCAGCACCAGCCAGTCTGGGTCGCCACAGCATCGACGGTCGACTAGGGCCGGACGTTGGGGTGGCAGCAATATACAGGGGGCGGTGCAGAGCGAAACTACACAATTGGTGGAGCGGCAAAACACAGTCACCCCTGCTGGCTACCTCCTCACGCCAGAGGATGACGGCAACAGGACCTCCAGCAGAGACTATGGTTAGCAAACTGTGATTTGCTTTTAACACTCAGCTAAAGGTCTGTAAAACATAAGCAAAAACAGAAAAACAAACAAACATAAATTCTAGTATGACACCAGAAAAATATTAACTGATGTTGGTACAGAGTTATTGCAGCCATGAGAGAATCAGTTGTACCATTGTTAACAATCAGCACTTTTCATTCACTCTGTTAAATAAAATTGTCTGGTATTAGCTGGAATAATATACAGTAAACCCTCGATATAACGAACTCAGTGGAGGAGGGGTGGGTTGTCATATCCGAAAATTCATTATACAGTATACGATGGGTCAGTATTTCTGAGGGATTACCGAACTCAGTTTGCTATATAGCCTAAGGGGAGTCGTTCGGTCCTACATGCTCAAACATAACCTAAAGTAACTATGAAGATTTACATGGGGAATTCAATGGTTTATGAAGTTGTGCATGTAAATACAGTGCTGTATGAAGTTGTTCATATGAATACAATGCCTGTAATAAGAATACAGTATAATGTGGTACTGTTACAGTACACTTACTGTGCCAGGAAGGGATGCTGTTGTCACCATGGGCTGATTCCTGAACTTCCCCCTCATTTAGCTACCTTTGTTCGCAAAATCCAGGGGAAGTTCGGTCACGATTTGGCCGTTAATTATATCCAAAATTCACAGTACCAGGATTCGTTATATCGAGGGTTTACTGTAATATAGTTTTAACCCTGAAACCAGTATTAACACACTCCTATTACTCACTCAGCTGTATAAAATAATTTGACTTTTGCAAAAATGCATAAAATCATTTGACTTTGGCAAAAATAGAAAATCAGATAGTAGAGTTCTCAACCATGAGAGGGTTGACTTCACCAGCCTAAGAGTGTAATTGTGTTTCATTTGGAGAGATGTCACTGGAAAAGCTAAATGTAGTGTTCACCTATCCATTCATTAAATGAGGTCTCTTCTGTGCTAAATGAAAAAAAAAAAAATTTTTCACCAGTTCTCATGATTTCATCATCATCATCACCCAGACCTCCTTTCCCACTGTAGGGCAGGGTGAGGAGTAGCATCATCCAGGCAGGCCAAGTTTGCTTACTCCAATGGGCCACACTTCCATTCACTCATTTTCAAGCCTCCGGAATCCTGGCTTTATCTGATATGCCAAAAACTTCCACCACATTTTGCAGCTTCACATAAACGTATCCAATAGAGTCAATCTAAACGCAGTTATGTTGAAAAGGGGTGCCAAATCCCTGATCATGCACTTCTCACAACGTCCATCCTGCCAGGTCGATCCCTTGTCAGTGTCCTAGCCTCACCGACTTCCATACATCTCTTCCTCACACACTCATCCACCATATCCCTCTACCTTCTCCATGGCCTACCTCGCCCCCTTCCTCCTTCAAATTTGCCCAGATATACCTTTCTCATATCTCTCTTGTTATCCATTCTCTCCACATGACCATATCATCTCGGTACACTCTCTTCGTTTCTGGTGTTCACAGACTTCCTCACTCTGCATCTTTCATGAATCACATTATTTCATATCCTATCCACCCTCTGTACTCCGCATACATTCCTCAGCAGTCTGATCTCCACTGCTTCCACTCCTGACTTTTCATTTTCATGCCACACCAAAGTCTTACATCCATATGTTAAAGTTAGCACTAACACTCCATGTAGGCCTCGTTCAGCTGCAACACTCAAGCCTCTGTTTCTTATCGAGGCCTTCATTGCACCAGCTACTTTCCTTCCTTGTGTCGCTTTATTTTCCACTTCTTTTGCCCATTTTCCTCTCTTTTCTATCACTGTACCCAGGTATTTGAATTCGCCCACCAATTCCAGTCTCCATTCACTGTAACCTCACACTGGGGGTCACCTTCTCTCTCTGTTACCATCACTTTACTCTTTTCTACATTTACTCTCAAGGTTCAGTGCTCACAGACGTCAGTAAAACTCTGCACTAGTGTACCAAGCTCTTGTCCAGTAGTTGCAGGTTGCATTGCATCATCAGCATACAACAAATGTGAGATATTCCAGCCATCGCCATTCATTACCAACTCCATCCCTCTCTCCATTACTGTGTTTTTACTTCTCTCATCATGCCATCCATATATATATTGAACAACCATGGGGACATCACACAACCTTGTCACATGCCACATTGATCTTGAGCCATTCACTAGATGCCCATTTACCCCTACACATGCCTCCCTACCATCATAAAAACCCTTGATGACACCTAGCAGCTTACCATGTACACCGCACACGTGCAAAACCTTCCACAATCCTTCTCTGTCTACTTTGTCGTTTTGCTTTTTCCAGATCCATGAATGCCATAAACACCTTATAGTCCTTCTCACAAGCCTTCTCCACTATCTGTCTTACTGCAAATATTTGATCCACACATCCTCTGCAGCTTCTAAAGCCACCCTGTTCATCACTTACCAGGACTTCTGATAACTCTCTTACTTTCTCTATAATAAGTCTTCCATGTACCTTTTCTTTGTATTCCACACTTGCTTCAGTATAGAGTTCTGTTTATTTATCTATATACATTTATTTACTTATTAATTTTGATAGCTCCAAAATACAGTAGTCAGATAATCCAGTTTATTTCTTTTACTTAAGGCATTTAGTCTTGAGGGCGTGCATCATATGTTTAAAAAAAAATCATCAACCTCAGTGTTCTTTTATTACATTGGGGAGTTTTTTTTTTTTTGGGGGGGGAGGTGATGGCTCAGTCGTTAGAGAGGTGGCCTGCAGTCCTAATGGACCCAGGTGATCCATAATTTTAAGGTAGGAATGAGTATCTTTGGTTACTCTTCAAATCAGTGCTCCAGTCTTACAACACTTGTCCATCAGCTCAACTGAAAGGGGTTTGAGATCATTGTCAGGCTAGAAAAAAAAACATTGTAGGAGCCACAAATAAAGGAAACCCTGGTAAATGAACAATGTCATAGACTCTTTGTCTAACTTATGGAAGCTGCATGTTCAGTATGGTAAATCCTCATATCACCTTTTTGTGACATTTTTGCCACGTTATTGGTACTTGTTAAAGTTACCAGTTGACCACTTGTGGGTTTTAGGTTGCAAGGACATTCAAAATAGTGGCATTGATCGTTTTTGTAGTGTTAGCACAAAAGCATGTTTTGAATAGATAAATATCACATGAAAATAGCTTTTACATAACATCAAGTACTTTCTGAACAATGTTATGCCTTGATTGAGCCGTAAATAAGGATAATATTAAGCAATTTCTCAAACACTGAAAAGATTAGCAATCATGGATGTTGTACTTTCCTTATTTACCACTAAATCAAAGCATATTTTTCAGCTACTACTAAATATTTTGTCAAAGCTGTTTTTATATAATATTTTTCTCATTTAAAACACAGTTTTTGCTGTACCATGAAGTTTATCAGTGTCAGTATGTTGAATTTCCATGTAGCCCAAAACTTGCAAGTGGGCAACTGAAGTTCCACTACTACCCACAAAGCTGATTTACCAGGTTCCCCGAGTATATAGTACCCGTTTTGTGTAAAATGTTATAGTTTAGAACATATACCGTATAATGAGGACTGCCTGTACATTTTATAAGAAGTGGGCACATGTTGCAAAGTAATAAAAAAAGAGGCTTTGAGGCGAATAGATATGTATCAAATTTTGGTGAGTGAAAATCCTGTTGTATTATCTGGTGTCTGCTGGACTTTCTGGATAGTCATGCTTGTCTCGGTCTGCATCTGTCATTATAAAGCAGCCAAGCCTTCTAAGAGGGAGAGTGATAACCATAGTTAATCCTGTCCCATGCTGATCAGGAATAAATAAGTAAGTAAGGGGTGTCTAGTGATAGCAGCACATGTGGAAGTTAAAGCTTAATGGCTTTGTCACTGGAATTAACTACTGTATACTTTTTACTCTAATTTGGCCTAAAATTGCCTTCTCTTCATCTTCAATACTGAGTTGTAACTCTAGCTTAATACTAGAATATGATACTAGTCACGAAGAAGAGCTACGAAAAGAATGTTTAGCCATAGTGTTATCTATTTCTACCATTGAGGTATGTAAAATAAGCTGCAAATGAATGAAAATTTGGGTGCGAACATAGGACAGCAGGATTTCTGTAATGAAAGGACATACTTCCAGCACCCTCGTTTAAATATCTGCCATAGCTGGGGTTTCAAAACTAGGCTCTGGGCACAGAGTTTGCATAGCAAGCATGAAAACTTTCAGCAGCTAAATAAAATAATTTAGTGTGTATTGATGTGTCTGTATGAGCATCAAAATTCTGAAGTTCTCATAGTTGGATATGCATGTCATGTAAAATTTTTCTCTTTTGTTTACTAAATTGCATTTTTTTCCAGCTGCTTCACACTCTGGTAAGCAGAGTGTAGTTTTATGTTCATAATATTGAGAACACCAGTTGTTCAAAAATTAACAGTAGTTTTGTACTGCAGTATTTTGTTATGTAAATTACCTTCCCTATCAAAATATAATAGGCTTCTAGGCATTGTATAAAAAAGTAGCATTGCTTCTTATTAATTTACTGGTAATTAGTATAATAAAGCAACTGGTAGATTCCTGTATGAATAGATGACTGCAGTGCTAACATGCACATGATGTGCATTGAGTAATGCAGTCTTTTGTAAATTTTGGATTGTAATTTCCTGTACACCAGGAAACCATTTACTACACTGGGTGATAACCATATAACCAGATTTTGGCGCCTGCTGGTTTCGGTGGTAATTACGGCACTCCAGTCTGATTGAGCCGGTGAAGGTTTATATCCAAGGGGTGGTTGGGGTTTATTGCTCATGTAATGCCACTCAGGGATGAGTGAGGCTGGTCACTCTCATCTTAAATGTCAGGACCAACTCGCCTCGCCCCGGACTCCTACGTTCCTTATGGGGCAACATAGGATTGGATGATGGATGGGTGGATGGAAGTCACAGGACTCTACTGCTGGTTGTTGTTCGTCACCATATTGTTCATACAACTTACCATACTTTCCCTTTAAAATTAACTCAGTAATATGCATCATGATACTAGCGTAGTCCTTTCTGTATGATAGTTTTGATTACAGTGGATTAGAGTGCGCAGTGTAGAAAGCCAGAGCCACCTTAATTGGGACAGTGTCATATCCCTCCAAGAAGGGAATAGATAACATAAAACTGCATCAGGAATGGTCATGTATATTCTCACTCCATCCAGCATTGCAGACAAAAATGGAACTTCTATTTTCATACCATGAACTAGATACTGTACTTGTACTGTAATTATATTTCCATTCCATTTTTGCTTCATTAAAGAGATGATAACTATGGTACATTTGTCATCTGTTGATTATCATTATAAAACCAGTTTCTCATATGTACTGTACATGGGGTTGGGAAATCCAGAGCATGGCCCTTTGATCTAACAGGGAGCATGATTCAGAGAAGAAAGGAAATCCTGGGTACTGTTCCCCCTCTCCCCCCAATTACCTCCCCATTATGTAAGAGGGGTGAGGCTGCATGCAACTCAGTGCTGTATAGTGGAGTCAACACATCCTTATATCAGGACATACAGTAGAGGGATTTCCAGCGCATCTCACTTGCCCTGTTAAGTCACCAAAGTCTTTAGACAGCTAGGATTTCTCTTGACTAACTTAAACCTTCTGGTCTTAACCTAAATTCGTGATGTACCAGCTGCAGAGAGTGACTCAATATATTTTTTTTTTTTTTTCTTAATCCTTCGGCTGCTGGAATTTCTTTAAGTTGAACAAAATCTGGAGTTAGCATTATTAATATACAGTAGCTCTCCTACTTATGAATTTAATAGTGCTAAGAGGTACCGAAATATCAGTGTTGTACCAATTCCTCCAGTTAAATGTAATCATTAATACCATTGTCAGTAAGTCTTGATTAGTACTGTACACATTATTTTGTACCAGTCATCGACATAATAACTAAATCAATACTTTCCATTAAAAAAGCCTTATCCGAAAGTTCGTAAATAGGGTAGCAGCTGTGCTTGAGTGGACCAATCACAGCAACAGGGTTACACATAGGGGGTACGTGACTAGCTGTCTGTCTTAGTCCCTCTTGATACTGATGCTGATGATAGCCAATTTGTGTTTGTAACAGAGGTTGACTACAGCCAGAGAATCAACACCTACAGTCCTCTGTCACCAGCAAGTGATTCCTCAGCAGATGATGGAAAGCCTAAAACTGGAGGTAAGTTTTTTTTTTTTTTTTTTTTTTTTTTTTCCCAGTAATGACATTTTAATTATTTAAGCGTACTCATTTTCTAAATTTTGTCTAATTTTTGGGATGCATGATAAAAGGATGGTGATGAAGATAAAATGTATTGGTCATTAACTTGCTAATTGCACTGCTCGACAAATTTCAGTTTTTCCTTTAGTTCAGAAATGAGAATGGGTGATTTGGGGTAAATTGACAGTGTTGATTTACAAATTTGTTTTTACTTTTTCTCCATAACGCATGGATTTTCTGAAGTTTAGTCTTGAAATTTTTCATCTAAAAGTCAGAAATCTGTATGCTTGTATTGCTTGGTTATGCCAGGAATATTTGTTTAATCGAGAAATATTAATTGGGATATGAAAGTAATATGCAGAAACAAAATCAAGTGTGTTATTCCACCACTGTATCTAAATTGAGAGGTAGGATGGGACTGGAGGAGATGGTTTGGACATGTGAAAAGGATGGGGGATGATAATTGGGTGCAGAAAGTGAGAAGTGTTAATGTTGAGGGTAGGAGTGCAAGAGGTAGTCCATAAAAGACCTGGGACGAGGTCATTTTGGCCTCAGGGATAAGGAACTGAATAAGGAACCTGCCAGAGGTTGAGCAGCAGGGAGAAATGCCATTAGGTGACCAAGACCAATGCATGTAAGCATGGTGGAGCCTTCAATAACAAAATGAAATGAAAGTGCAATATAGAGAGGGTTTACCGTCATTACTAGGCACCATGATAGACTTGAACTTGTGCATTTTACGTATGTGCAATCTTAATATGCCTGTATTTCAGTTATTTATTTATTTATCATTATTTTTTTTAATGCAGTGTCTTTAGATTTGGAGTTCTGCATACTGTATAAAAACTAAGACTTAATGAAAAAATGAGAATGCATTGACATATTTGTTGTAAGATTTGTAGTGGGTTAGTTTTTGGTGATATACTGTATTGCCTAATGACTGATTTCATGTGCTGTCGTGACAGCACTTCTCTGTCACCTATTTCAGTGAAAGGTATTATTTGAAACATTTTTATGTGATAGAAGTATGAAGTGCACAACAGAAAGGACATGAAAAGGAAGGATACCCAGATATTCAAGGAGGAATGAGAAATATGGAACTCTGGATGTAAGTCTCATTGGGGCTAGTGGCAAACTCTTGCTCATGATAATACTGTAGTGCACTGTATATCCCATTGGGTCCCAGAATTCCTGTGCAGGGGATTCTGCTGGAAGGGTGCTAGGCGTAACGCACTGTGCCTGTCAGCTCATAGTCGCAAAGGTCATGGGTCCCTGCCCCAGGGTTCCCTTCTTTATTAAATTTTGAAAATGCCCAGTTTCGTCCTATATTGAGGACACTGGGCACCAGTGGATTAAATGCAGTTTTCCGAGTTATAACCATGTTAGACAGAAGTAGCACATATTACATATACATGTACTGTATAACAGTGCTGACTATGTGTTTTGATGTCCCCCCACAGACACAAGCTCAACAGTTCACAATGTGGCTCCAGGTGCACAGATAGATGATTCCACTCAGGTCTTTAAGTCTGCAACTACATGGTCCAGTGAAGGAAGAAATATTTCAGTGTAATTGTGTTTTATGCTCTTAAGTAGAGATATAGTTAGAATGAAAGGTAGTGGAATATGTTTGAGTGTGCATGTGTGTCATTTGCTGGACCGTGATACTCGGTACAGTAACGAAATAAAAAATTCAAGGATATATTACTAAGGAACATTGAACTTTTTGTTTTGTTTTTCATTGTATGTTCAGATTATGTATCAATCATAGACTGCATTGTAAAATATTGTAGGTGATTTTGTTTGGGAGGTTTTGTGCCTACAGTATTATGGTAGAGTATCACAGTCTTCTACTTAACATAGTGGTATATGTTTAGAAATTATACTAAAGTACAACTCAAAAATCACACAGTGAATGAAAGTAAATACTTTGGAAGTAATATCATACTGGTGTGTGATCATTAAGAAAATTTTTACTGCTATCATTGTCTTTATTTTATTATTACTAGAATTATTATACAGTAATTAAGGAGGTAAATTGCTTAATACCAATGTCATAGTAAGATAACTTACTACAGATGTATTTTATGACCACATCATTTATTCATTTCATAAGCCAAATTCATGTCTAGTTTTTACAGTCATTGTATATAACTTTTAAAACTTGTGCGACAATTTGTACGATGTTGGATATGGTGGATGCATTTCATAGTAGATAGTGACAACCTAAATTTTTGTGGCAAGTACATATGAAGGTACTTTGTTAGTAACGTCGCATCTGTTTGGCAGTTATAGTTGTTCACTTACTTTGGTATGGAAGTAACTTTCCTGTAATTCATTGATCTGTGTAAAGTAAAGTGGTCAGATGTACATGTCTGTTTGAATTATACATTCATGAAATTTCTTCACACTACTGGTGCAGCAAGGGAATCTAACCATGAATAACACAGGGAAGGTAACCATGAATAACTTAGAGCCGAGAAGGCAGCAGGAAGCTAAATTTCTACCTTACTTTATGTAATCTAACCAAATCAGCCGAAAAGATGTAGCATTGTAATCAGTTAACACATCTCATCACTACATCATATTAGATAACTGTGGATGTTGAACAGTTACAGAAACATTTTATTTGAAGTATACTTTATCATCAGTAATTAAAAGTACAGGTAGCTGCTAAATCCCATGTGGAGAGGATGGAGGGTGAAAGACTGACGAAGAGAGTGTATGTGAGTGAGGTGGAGGGGGGAAGAGGGAGGGGGAGGCCGAGGATGAGATGGAGGGATGGGGTGGAGAGGCATATGAGAGAGGGGGGGTGTGAGTTGGGAGCAGGGCAGTGAAATGGCGGGGGACAGGGCGACTTGGAGGCGATTTGTTTGTGGCCACCCCAAACGGGATTGAGGTGTCTGGCAATAGATAGATAGATAGATAGATTTTAATCCAGTTTGTGTAATCTAAAGTTAGCCATTATTCAGCTGCCTTATATATGGCACTGAATGTTGATCATTGTTTGTAGTGCAAGGTAGATGCTGTGTTTCCAAAAAATGTGTAGCAGGTCTTGTTAATGTATCAAAAGCCTTGTCTTAACATGAGTAGCATCCTAATCCTGTTTAGTAATAACATTAGTAACATCCTAATTCTATTTACCATTATCCAAATGCACAAACTGGGGGGGTGATCCAAAGACTCTTTTAATGGTATGACATAAGAATTCTTTAAGGTGAGTAAAAGCATGTGGAGTATCAAACCTAAAATAAAAAATAGTCCCAGATTGAAGAACCTAAGAAATATGTAGCTTTTTTTCCCCCCTCCATTACTCTTTCATCACTACAATAGTACTGTATCTATAATGCAAAATGTGATGAGCAATGCCCATTCATTCTAAGAACAGTTTCCATCCATGGTTTTAATCACTACGGTATGATGACAGTTTCATAGTTTATTCCTACAGTAACCAGATTGTTTTTTCAGCTTAGAAGATCCCAAAGAAGTAAAGTGATTAATGAAGACTACTTCAATTTAAAAAATTCAGTCTAATTTGAAAAAATCATCTATGGAGAACAAGAATAATAAAAATTTTTCTCCTGTTCAAGGTATTAAAGAAACATCTCATACAAGACAAAGATGCATTTCTGTTTATTTTGGAATGTAATACACACAAATTTACTGTACAGTCAAGACATCCCTTAGTTATCAACACTTGGTTATAGCAGTTTTTGTTATCACTGCTAGACTGGAATCTGTACTCCTGCCATTATCACACATTTTTTAAAAATTATACATTAAAACCTTGATATACCAGACTTCAATACCGGAATTCGTTTTTATCGGACTCAAGGAGCCCACTGCACTAAATTCTTGTATATTGGGAAAAGTCCAATAAAGCCAGAAGTGGTCCGGACTGCCTGACCTCATTCCAGCTTGGGCAGAGGGATGGTGGAGGATGAGGATTTTTGGGTAGGGTGTCGTGACCTTGATGATGGGCACTGGGTGGCTGTCACAACCTTGATGATGGGTGTTGGATGGGCATTGGGTGGTTGTCATGACCTTGATGATAGGTGTTGAATGGGCAGTGGGTGGTTGTCATGACCTTGATGATGGGTATTGGATGGCTGTAGATTGCTGGATATGAGTTCGATAACAAGTAATGAAGAAAAAGTGCTAATGAAAAAAAGAAGTTGGAGCGACCCGGACAAATGTCTGATCAATCGGAAAAAGTCCAGGTAAGCAGGGGGAAGTTCGGATGTCACTTTTATTGGAATTTCGCTTTTTTCTGAATGGTTTTGGTCCCAATTAGTCCGTTATAGTGAGGTTTTACTGTAATGATAAATTATTATTGTGCAACTGAGCTGGTTTCTGCCAACAATGGTGATGCAAAATGTATGGTTTCTGATGCCTCCGAGGGATTCAAAGATAAGGCCCCACTCGAAGAGTTAAATCACAGGTGGTGGAGACTGCTAACACTCCATCCCTTAGCCTCAGAACCCCCTAACTAAAGCCCATCTCAGGTCATTATATGGTGTGTGTTTTTTCCTTATTGTGCCCTTTTCATCATTTTGTATTAACCTTACCATGCCTATGTGTGTTTCTGATGCTTATCATAACAGTATGTATGGATTTAGTGGGTCTAAATTATTGTAAAAGGGCAAATTTGGGTTTACAAGTGGGGTACCTGGTATTATGAAAAATCCCATAGTTTCTGTGCTTTCACTCAAGCACTTTCATTATCATGCACTTGGCATGGTACCAATTACGTGCAATAACCAAGGGATCATGGTATATGCATTTCACACAATATTAAATGGAGTTTCATAACACTAAAGATACAGGTACAGTACAGTGGAATATATTGTTACATATCAAGGAAAAACAACCTTGCAACAACCACTACAGACACTTTCTGTGATTATCAAAGTTGCACTGTATAAAAATGTATAATTATATATGTCTTTCTTAAATGTGGGAAAAAATTTGTATTCAATCTTTAAACATTTCATAAAATTTATGGCAATTTACTTTACAAAACTGAGTTGCTTTTTCATATTTTAATTACTAGCTATAAATTACAATAAAATATAGTGTATATATACTCATACTGTATATAAATTCAAAAAATATATTTTATAAACTATACTCTTACATTCATGGTGAGATCGCTTACAACCTGAGCCATGGGAACAAGATGACATTTTACATGAGTTCCCAGATATGTGTGAGGACTCTTAAGCGTACCAGAACAAACATTTTAGTTGTTGATCCACTCAAACATACCGTACCAATGCCAGGCTGAGATGTGGGATCATCCAGCCCTCCTGAGTTATCAGAAGAGGCTGGATGACTCAGTTACTGATGCCTGTCCAGGATGCAACACAGCACGCCATATTGTACTATTAAGCACATTATAGAAGACTGCATTGCACACAATGGCTTGTGCCAGCAACACAACATACATGCCTTGACAGCTCTGTAAGAAAGCCCAGTCTTGGTCATGGCCTTCATTAGGGTCTTGGGGCTGTTCAGCCATACTGCCTAAGGAACAACTACTGCTGCTGCCACTTCTACTACTACTACCGTACCAATGCTTCTGTTATGTAGGCAGAACACAAATAAATGGCCTAATCGATATTACCAGGTAATAAAACTCCTTCAGTTGCAAAATTCAACTTATACTGGATCATTCATTTAGGATCAGTCATTCATGAACAGACTTAGGTATGCATCATTCACTACAGTTTTTAGTGACAACTGAAACCAGCTTAAAATTTCAGTAACTCGTGGTTTGATTTTGCTTGAAATAATTTCTTTACAGCCTTAACTGAGCTTAAATTAATTTTTCAGTAGTTACTTCCCCATTATACTTAGTTCATTAAGTGGCTTATCCACTAGTAAATCATAAAAAAGAAAAGTAACAGCCAAACCTCTTATGCCCACTTAGGGATCCCGGAAGGCTTGAGGCTAGGTGGCTCGTCCAGATCATTTTAATTGTAGGAGACCACCTTGCAACCCTGGTTCCTCTTTAGATGAGGTACAGGTATAACAAATTGATATTCAATTATTAGACCAAAACCATCTTTTATTTTCATTAGCTACTTCTAATTGAGATTAATATTTTGTTCATTCTAAGCACACATTAATAACATTCAATGCCAACCTTGGCATGTTGGAGAGATCATCAACTCAAAATGAACTTATTACAGGCAGTCTTTGTTATAAGTCAGGGATGTGTTCCAAAATATTTTTCCATACCAGTGGTACTGTAAAATGGGAGAAACTGATAGATTTACCATACAGTGCCAATAAAACTTTATAAGACAATTTTCTGCAATTTACTTTAGAATTAACAGCAAAAAAAGAACATAAAAAAAGGCAACTTATAACAAAGGCTCACTGTCAGTTCCAAATCACAGCATTACATCCACTTGACTTGTTCTTCCATTGGGGACTCTGGATCAATGAACTCCGTGTTGCTGGAGCCATTGACAAGCTTGGAAGAGAGGACACTTGGCACCATGATATAGGGAAGGTGACAGTGTGGAGAGGTGAGACGAGGGTAATACTGGCGGTAGCACAGGTACGCAATGAAGAATCCTATTACAGAGCCCACTAGCACATCTGCAGGAAACAGTGAACTATTAATCACTTCAGTCTAGGTCATCCTTTTTTATTTATCCTTGCCATCGCCTGATGGTTTTAATCAACTTAGGAGAGGCTTCTTATATTCTAAGAATCTAAGGTTTACTAACCCCTTGAATCTGATAATGTATAAATATATACAGGCACTCACCATCCACTCACTCGATGTAGTGCTGCTTTGGGTGCCTTCCCTTTCCTCTCGTCCTTCCGTCCTCTTCTGTCTTTCCTTCATTCTTTCCCCTTCCTTCTGCTTATGTGTGATTCTACACTGAGTGACAAGCCAAATGGTTTCCTGTACACCAGGAAACCATTCACTATGCTGAGTGGTATCCATATAAACAGATTATGGTGCCTGGTGGTTTAGTGGGTAATTAAAGTGCTCCAATTGGATTGAGCTTGTGTAGGTTTATCCAAGGGATGGTTGGGGTTTATCGCTCACATAATGCTACTCAGGGATGAGTAAGACTGGTCACTCTCATCTTGAATGTCAGGATCAACTTGCCTAGCCCTGGGCTCTGCTCCTCACAGGGTAACATTAGATTGGATGATGGATGGATGGATTTATTATACCCGATGATATAACTTGGACGAGCTCCCTCACTGAGAATAGGTTAAAGAAGGCTGTATCTAACCCCTCCAGTACAAAAGTTTCATAAAGCCTCCAGGCTGAATGGGCTAATCCTGAATTCCAACTTGCTGAACCCAAAATAAATGGTGACTGAGCTACCCTTAACCACCCCATATATTACCATATCATTTCTCAAGGATTTATAAATACCTGCATGTGATAGCCCACTTCACCTGATGGCAACCCTCCATGCTACATAGTCTCCTGTAGAATTCTGTTCAATCTCCTAAGAGGTTATTCTGCAGCACTTCATCTCAAGTCTTATATGATATGCCTCTTGGTGCTCTGCCTTCCATACTCTGACTGCAAGATCTCTTCCTGCAACATTCATCCTCCAATACTTTCACATGTCCAAACCACCTCAAACTACCACTGAACAGAGCATCGTATCACTGATTCACCTTTGTGCCATTTACGGGTCTGTCATTCTAGGAAACACAAAATTTCATGACCCAGTTAAGTTTTGGCAACTTTTAGACATATTTATACTGTATATCACTCTCATCATAATGTCAGGACCAACTTGCCTAGCCCCGGGCTCCTACGCCACTCATGGGACAATGTAGGATTGGATGATGGTTGGATGGATGGAATATACTGTACAGTGTCATACTCCAGTAATGCAGCATACAGAAAGGCAGGAAAAAAAAAGCTTCCTGAATGAAATTGGAACACTGCTGTTTCCTCGTCATCATCATCATCATCCGGACCTCCTTTCCCACCCTAAGGCAGGGTGAGGAGTAGCAATGTCCAGACAGCCCAAGTCTGCCCAATTCAATGGGCTCTATCTGATGCGCCAAAAACTTTCACTACATTCTGTTGCTTTACATAAACGGATCCGGCAGAGTCAATCAGAGTGTTGTCACCTTAAAAGGAGTGCCAAATCCCTGATCATGCGCTTCTTCTCACAAAATTCATCCAGCCAGCTCGATCTCTTGTCAGTACCCTAGCCTCACCGGCTTCCATGCCTCTTCCTCACACACTCACTCCATCTTCTCCTTGGCCTACCTCGCTTCCTCCCTCCCTCAAACTCACTCAGATATACCTTTTTCACCACTCTTGTTATCCATTCTTTCCATATGACCACACCATCTCAGTACACTCTCTTCGATTCTGATGTCCACAGACTTCCTCACTCCGCATACTTCACGAATCACATTACAGTTTTTCATATCCTACCCACTCTCTGTACTCCACATACATTCCTCAGCAGTCCCATCTCCACTGTTCTCACTCTTGACTTCTCATTTTCATGCCACACCATAGTCTCACATCCATATGTTAAAGTTGTTGGCACTAACACTCCTTCATGTATGCCTCATGCAGCTGCAACACTCAAGCCTCTGTTTCTTATCAAGGCCTTCATTGTACCAGCTTCTTTCCTTCCTTGTGTCATTCTACTTTCCAATTCTTTTGCACATTTTCCTCTCTTTTCTATCACTGCACCTAGGTATTTGAACTCTCTCACCAATTCCAGTCTCTCTCCATTCACTGTAACATCACACCGTGAGTCACCTTCTCTCTCGATAACCATCACTTTACTCGTTTCTACATTTATTCTCGAGGCATGATACTCACAGACATCAACAAAACTCTGCAATAGTCTACCAAGTTCCTGTCTGGTATTTCCAAGCATGCTAGCACAGCATCATCAGCATGTAACAAATATGAGATATTCCATCCATCACCATTCATGTGGAGTGACGTGGAGGGACAGGTTGACGAATGAAGAAGTGAAGGAACGTTGTGGGGTGCATGTGGATGTGGCTGAGAAGATTAGGAGAAATACACTGAGGTGGTTTGGACATGTGAAGAGAATGGAGAATGAAAGACTGACTAAGAGGGTGTATGCAGGTGAGGTGGAGGGAGGGAGAGGGAGGGGTAGACCGAGGATGAGGTGGAGGGATGGAGTTGAGAGGTATATGAGGGAGGGGGGGGGTGAGCTGGGGGGAGGGTAGTCAAATGGTGGGTGACAGAGCGACTTGGAGGCGTTTTGTCTGCAGCCACCCTTTGCGGGATTAGGGCGTCGGGCTATAGATAGATAGATAGATAGACTATTCATTAACAAATCCATCACTCTCTTCATGTATCATAGAACAGTAATTAAATTCTGAGCCTCGAGAGTAATTCTTGGAATAAAACATTAGCCAAGAAACATCACTCTGCAGTATTAAATTAAAGTGGAATATAAATACCTTGCCAATGATGGTGGTAATCGCTGGTGCGTGACAGAGCCACCATCATTGCCAACACCACTGGAGCCAACCCCACTACCAGCCTCCATCCCTCACCTCGCTTCTTGCCAAATACACACAGCTTCCCAAAAGTCCATAAACTCAAGAATCCTAAGCTACAAAATGAAACTGGCCATCCAAAAAATATTATTAGAATTTCACCTGAAAGTATAAGTTTGTTAACATTGACTAGCTAGCAAAAGCAATTTTACATGATAAAAAATGGACACATTTAATGAATTTTCAAGTTTTTCAAATTCTCAGACTGATTATGAAGTGGCAAACAACTAAAGCATAAACATTACTAACAAAGAATTTACATATAGTTAATACAATTGTGAGCTCAGCTGCGACACACTTTCTGGAGAGCCCAATTTTTCATACTAATACTGGCATTCTTCATTATGTTTGGGAAGTTTCCAAAATATTTATTTCTATCATACAATTGGATCTACAAACTGGAGCAATCTGGCCACTTGGCTTTACTGGCAACAACTGTATAATTAATTAATCCATTTTTCTGTACAATAAGTTAGTGTGGAAATTATTTAACTATTAAAAATCAAGAACATGTGACTTAGAATCAAGACTGTGTTTTCAAATGGTTTCTAGATGTAGAGCAATCATGGTAACTAATGTCTCTAGTAAACTTACAAGATGAATGTCCACTGGGAAAACTCTTGCGGCCATCCTTGATTGCCTGTGACTCTCCTGTACAGGCTGCCCCGATATCAGTGATTTCACTCAGGTCATCTCGACCATCCGGGAAGCAACGGTAGAAGAAGTCTGGACGTGGTCGACCTGCAACAGCTTTCATCATCATCTCAGCCACTTTTTCCTACATAGGGATGGGGTAAGGCAAGGTCCAGAAAACAAGGAAAAACATGATACTGTACTGTAAAGGGAGAACTGTTTTATCAACAGACATGGTGATATAACAAAGAAAAAGAAAAACACCAATAATATTAACAGGCAAATCTAAATTTTCTATCCGATCAATACTGGATAACGGATAGGCTGCTGTAAGCAAGTAAATTCAGCTCTGAACAGACTTCTCAAACATGAGGGATTAGAAATAGCCTTAATAAACTCCTTCAATATGAGAGGCCTTTCCTAAGTTGAATTAAATAATCCAGCAGCAGCAAAAACATAAAAAAAAACATTACTTAGGATGAAAGGGTTTAGTGAACATAGTATGAGGAGCTGCATGGAGTAACTCCGAACCTGCCAATCTCCTTAAGCCAAGAACCAGAGATTAAACAACACATTTTAAATTTACCCATGCCACTTTCCAAGTGCCTCCACTGATGTCATAAAAATATACAAGGTGTTCCGTGAAGGAACACAAACGGCACCATATGTCCAAAATTCTGTACTCTATCCTCCATTTTCTCTATTTCATTTTTTGCACAACAGCAGTTACTCCATGGAGCTCCTCATATGGTAATAAAGGTTCAACTGGACAGTGCTGTACTTACCCACAACAAGTTTGATTATATCTGTTATTACTCCATTCAATCCAAGAGCAAGTGAGAGTGAGAGCAGACCCTGGCACAACTCTGTTTTATCTCGCTTTATCAGAGAATACACCAACAGGACAAACGTTGGCACAAGAAAAACAAGTGGCTGGAAAGGAAAATTATAGAACTTTATTAGTTAGATTATAAGGCTGTAATAATATGGTACCTGTACTGCCATCTCTCCATTTTGAATGCTGAGTTACAATAACAGATTAACACTACAACATGAAGCCAGTCACAAAGAAGTGCTAAGGAAAGGATATACAGCAGAACTAAAGCTCTGTCTTTTCGGGCACTGAGCTAAGTGAAAATAAGCTGCAAATGAACGAAAATCTGGCCAAAGTTAAGATAAAAGAACTATAGTAAGATAATAGTTTGGTCATAAGAGGAGATTAATGATAAATACAACAGGGTGAAAGGAATTATGTGAGTGAATCTGAAAGTGCGAGGGGGTACAGTATATGATTCCCCCAAAAAAATGTATAGATGAAGCAAATGACTGTGAGAAAGCAATGGGGTTGTGTTACCCTACCCCAAATCATGTTGTTAAGCAAATTAGCATAAAACATACACATCACAACCTTGGTTCAAAGGGAGTATATTACTGGAAGTCTCATGGCTGGCCCCCTGTGAGGAACTTTTACCTGACCCCAGCCCAAAATCACCCTAAATAATGTTAACAACCATCTAAAATATCACATACTGCTTCTACAAACCATTGCATGTAAACCGGTACTTTTACCTAACCTGAGGCCAAAACCACAAACACATACAGGTTAATGGGAGAAAAGTTATAATGCATGGTTTATTTGTTACTCAGATCCAGTTTCTTATCATAACGTAACAAGGGCTACCTTAAATTCTCCAACCTAAATAATGTTTATAACCACCTAGGCTAATATACCACATACTGTTGCTAAAAACCACTGCTGATAATAACAACCATTAAACATATTGAACAAAAACACATTTGGAAATACTCTTCAGATAATGTAAAAAGAAAGACTTACCAGGCCAACCTGTACTTACATTAACTTCCAGCAATACCATTGTTATACATACTTATTACTCATTTATTATTTACAGTTCCAAAACACTTTTTCTTCTCTCAGGGATTATTAAAAAAGAAAATACTGTATTCCTTCTGCCTAAGGGTGACTTTATATTCCCTCTTCTGTCTTTCTTTCCCTCATTCTTTCTTCTTCCTTCAGCCTAAGGGTGACTCTACACTGAGTGACAAGCCAAGTGGTTTCCTGTACACCAGGAAACCAATTACTATGCTGGGTGGTAACAATACAGTAAAAGTCCAATTCTTCGGCATCCAATTCTCCGGCAAATCTGATATTTCGGCAGTTTTGAGAAATAGTCCCATTTACGAAAATCTCTGATCATTCGGCAGATTTTCCGATTTTTTTTGTCAGTCTTGAAATTCTCCATGAGTCCTTAGAGCCTGTTGCAGGACCTTCTACTGCTGGGAACTTCTTCCAGCAGTAGCAGAGTCCAATCAACCCCTTCTATTGTACATATGTAATTAAGGAACCTACTATAAGTTTAAGTAAGTGCATGTGAACTTGTAGGCCTACTGTACCATTACATTTATATACAGTATGTTCACTAATTTCTTTATTTTTCATATTCATGTATAGTACTGTATTCATTACAGTATTGTACAGTATCAAACAGTATACAGTACTCTCTCCAAACACATTTGTAATGATATGAGTAGTGATGATAGTGTTCACCAAAACATATAAGGTACTGAGTGGGTAGGGTTTTTGATAATTCGGCAATTTTGATTTTTCGGCACTTGCCTGGTCCCATAGATGCCGAAAAATCGGACTTCTACTGTATAACCAAATTATGGCACCTGCTGGTTCAGTGGGTAATTAAGGTGCTCCAATCGGACTGAGCCAGTGCAGGTTTATATGCAAGGGATGGTTAAGGTTTATTGCTAATGTAATGCCACTCTGGGATGAACGAGGCTGGTCACTCTCATCGTTAAATGTCAGGACCAACTTGCTTAGCCCCGGCCTCCCACACTCCTCATGATGCAACATAGGATTGGATGATGGATGGATGGTTGGATGGATGGAAAAAAATGTATTGCAGTCACTCCATTTACAACAGCAAGCATATGGATCTAGATGATAATTATATCGTAATAATGCACTCAGAAAAAATATACCGGTATACAGTAACTAACTGCACACACTACTAACAATATACTGTACATTACTATGACAATTATACTGTCTTCAATACTGGTATATTATGAAATCATGAGCGCACTATTCATGCATAAGACAAAAATGAGTACCGGTATTAGCAAAATGAGACATCACTTACCCACAACAGACTGGTGGGAACATATGATGGGGTTCGGGGATTTTTATACAGCCATAATTCGTCTATGTGAATCTTGCGTATAAATGGTGATGACTGCTCTAACTCTCTGAAACAGTGTACAATCATTTGTAAATCTCTGCAGTCTACAGAGAAAAAAAAAATAATAACAATTTTACAGGTCTGTTACAACTGTGTCATAATGGAAACTATTACTGGGTCAAATATAACAAACATCATACCATTAGTGGACATTTGTGCTGGGAGGGGGTTGGTGATAGTCAATACCCTCTTCAGGCATAAAATGATCCACAGGTATACATGGTGAGTGATGAGAAGGGTGGGTGGTGAACTGAATGAAAGGGAGGCAATGATTGATTATGTGTGTGTGGATGAAAGGATGCGAACATGTGTAATGAATGCAAGAGCCTATACAGGTTGGGGGAGTGGACTTTCTGACCACTACTTGGTGGTGCCCAGAATCAAGACCCAAATAAGATGGAGTAATAGAAGAAGGGAAGAAGGAGTAGTTGCAAGGAGAGTGGAAAGGTTACAAGAGGATGAGAAAAAGGCAGAATATAAGAGAGAAGTGGAGGAACGATTGGGCAAATATGAATTGAAGCAGAAGAGGGACGTGGAAGGTGTGTGCAGGATATTCACAGGAGAAATATGTGCAGCATGTGATGTGGTGTGTGGGATGAAGAGAAGATGGAGGGGGGTGCAAGGAATTGCGTGGTGGAATGAAGAGGTGAGACAGGCTGTGGCACAAAAGAAGAAACCATACAATGAATGGATGAGAAATAGGGGCGTGGAAGAAGTTAAGAGGGGGAAGAGAGAGTTATATGTAGAAAGAAAGAGAAAGGTAATAAGATTAGTAAGACAGAGTAAGAAGAGAGTGGATGAGGAATTTGGAAGGAATTTAAGTGTAAAGTGGAGGGACTGTAAGAAAATGTTCTGGAAAGAGGTGAAGAGAGTAAGACAGGGTGGAAGTGAAGTTAGCAGGAGAGTGAAAGATATAAATGGTAGATTACTAATGGAGACGGGAGAAAAAGTGAGCAGATGGAGAGAACACTTTAAGGAATTGTTGAACAAACAGGATGGAAGTGATGCGAGTATAAGTGGCTGGGGAATGGCTGGGAGAAGGAGGAAGGTGAGAAGACAGGAAGAAATCAGTAGGACAGAAGTTGTGGAAGCAATGATGAAAGTTAAATTGGGGAAAACCCCAGGAATTGATGGAGTGTGTTGTGAAATATTGAAGCATGAGGGAGAGACAGTAGTAGAATGGATGTGGAAGATGTGCAGATTGGCCTGGGAGGAAGGTAGACTTCCGGAGGATTGGAAGTCAGGTATAATTATTCCCTTGTTCAAAGAAAAAGGGGAAAAAGAAGTGTGTGGTAATCATAGGGGCATTTGTCTTCTTAGTATAATAGGAAAAGTGTATGGTAGGATACTTATTGACAGAGTTAGAGAAGTAACAGAGGAATAACAGTAGTTGGAGAAGAACAGGAAGGTTTTAGGATGGGAAGAGGTTGTGTAGATCAGATATTCATTCTTAGATCTTTAGTGGAAAAGTTTCTAGAGAAGGGAAAGAAGTTGTATGCGGCTTTCATGGATTTGGAGAAAGCATATGGCAGGGTGGATACACAAGGATTGTGGAAAGTATTAAGAATATATGGAGTAGATGGGAAGTTGTTGAATGCTGTGAAGAGTATGTATGATGGTGCTAAGGCTGCAGTGCATGTGGATGGTGAACTGAGTGAATTTTTCTCTTTGAAGGTTGGGTTGAAACAGGGATGTGTCATGACTCCATGATAGTTTCATCTGTACATAGATGGGGTAATAAAAGAGGTACAAGATAGAGTAGTGGATGTTGGAGTGACCCTGATGAGAAAGGGTAGTGTTTGGAAACTCCCTGTACTGTTGTTTGTAGATGATACTGTGTTGTTGAGTGAAGACGAAGGGGAGCTGCAAGGCTTGGTGGATGAGTCTGGGAGAGTGTGTAAGAAACGGAATCTAAAGGTGAATGTAGGGAAGAGTAAAGTGATGGTCTTTAAGAGGGGTGAAATCAGTGAATGTACTATACAGCGAGGTTGGATGGTGAGGAACTGGAAAATGTGAGTACGTTTAAGTACTTGGGTAGTGTGATGAGTAAGGATGGAGGTTTGGAGGGTGAAGTGCTTGAAAGGGTACAACAGGGAAGAAAGGTTGCTGGTTCCTTGAAAGCAGTGATAAGAAACAGGGAAGTGAGCATGGAAGTTAAAAAGTTACTACATGACAGTACTGTGATACCAACTCTAACGTATGGAAGTGAAGCTTGGACGTTGTTGGAAGGGCACAAGTCAAGAGTGAGAGCCGTGGAAATGAGTTATTTAAGAGGAGCCTGTGGAGTCACATGGAGAGACAGGCTGACAAATGAGGATATAAAGGAGCATTGTGGTGTGGATCTGGATGTGATAGGAAGCGTTAGGAGGAATACACTGAGGTGGTTTGGCCATGTGGAGAGGATGGAGGGTGAAAAACTGACGAAGAGGGTGTATGTGAGTGAGGTGGAGGGGGGGAGAGGGAAGGGGAGGCCGAGGATGAGATGGAAGGATGGGGTGGAGAGGTATATGAGAGAGGGTGTGTGTGAGTTGGGAGCAGGACGGTGAAATGGCGGGGGACAGGGCGGCGTGGAGGCAATTTGCTTGTGGCCGCCCTGAACGGGATTGAGGCGTCTGGCAATAGATAGATAGATAGATACCATTTACATTGCTGACAGATTGCAACTCATGGTAGTGCTTTTAATAATATGAAAAAAATTGTAAAAATTTCTTAAAAAAAAAAAAAAAAAAAAAATCAAGGTAATTCTTTACCAAACAGGTAGGGCAATTCTACGTATATATAACAAACTCATGATCTCAAGGTAAGTGATTTTGGTACATATGCAACACAGATAGTTAACTGTTGAATTGTGACTGCAAGAAGTAATTGGAAAAAAACAAAATATCCAACATGTTTCACAGTCCCCTGTGAAACATGTTGGAGCCTTTATTTAAGAAAGCGGCTAGGTTGTCCACAGCAGTGTTTACCCACGATTTCTCCAACTGGCAACGCTGTTTACCAACCAACCGCTCCGACTGAATGGGCCAGTGTAGCCCATGTCAAAGCAATGGGAAACTTAACTATTTAACCAAACCAAACCTATTCCAACCTAACCTAATGCATTTGACAGGGAACTTTCAAATTTAAATATGCGCATTAGGAACATTAAATATGGCCAGCTACTGGCAAACGTCAGCGGAATATTTACACATTCTAAATCCTCATTTCTAGCTTTCAGAGTCAAATTCATAAGAATCCCCAAAATGCCCAATAGCTGTAGCAAGCCAGGAATGATACCAAGCAACCTGTAAAAGACTCATTTAGACAGAAAATATCGAAAGGGCACCCTTGTTTGGTAAAGAATTACTAAAATCAAATTACACAGTAGGTCATTCATAAGCAAACATTCATACTGTGTCTCATGTGCTCGGTAATTAATCAGAACACCAATGGTTAGGTCAGGTCAGATATCAACTAGTAATGCCTAGAAAGTGCAGTACAAAAATCTATCCCAGCTCAGATATCAACTAGTAATGCCTAGAAAGTGCAGTACAAAAATCTATCCCAGCTAAACATTCTATAAAGCCTAACTCATCCTGACAACCTGATGGGGCCAATGTTATTCCCAACAATTACTCCCTTGCTCTACTAATACTGGCATGGCAACTTTACTCACATAAAAATGACAGAGAGTAATGCACGAGTCAAGATTTCAAGCCAAAAAGTAGCCTGCATTTCCATCCATCTGAACATTTCCAGTGTAACCTTACTGATGCTGTACCGTAAAAGTTACAAGGATGCTGTGAAATTTTTCAGTCTTCACTTCGCTGGTGTAAAAGTTCGTCTTGGAATTCCTGTGTCACAAGGATATATCATGAAATTGTCTTATAAGTAACTTCTCTCTCCTTGAAGTTAAATGTCAGCGAAATGTAAACAAAACCAGCTGTTCAATAGGTTATGGTTGCCATAAGTCACCCCAGGATGTGGCTGTACTTTATAAAATCTTCACCGGTGTGCTGGTGTTTAGTTTTTTTCTCATTACTTACTTACTCTGTGACTATTTTCTATATAACATATATACATAACATATATAACATATATGACAATGGGACCAACATTTCGCTCCTTTTTTTCATCTTTGAGTCTTGAGAATCAACAGTCGATATAACAAGAATGCATAAATAAAATATAACAGCATTAAGCACTACATTTCAAGCCACAAAACATAAATTATTTGATAGTTTAGTGTTATTTGATTTTAGCGCCCTTGTACGTGAGCCACCTAGCGGCCGAACTATTCACCACTCTTTCTTTCTCCCAAGTGTTGAGTGTGGAAGTGTGGGTGTGTGGATAGTATATTCAAACTTATCCACGTAATCTGCAATCATGGTAGGTTCAACTGAAATTTGATTGTTTTAGGCAGATGTCAGGAGTCTTGAGAAATTACGTTGCCTCGAATGAATGGGCCTTCGATGTATACTTTAACAATGCGGTAAATCAAGTACTGTCCTCCTTGTATGGTAGAATGGATGTAAACAAACCCGTTCAGCGTTAATGATCAGTTGGCTTTGTATTTACTGCCTAAAGCATATATGAATCCGTTAATATGATGCATTTCTTTTAAGCATATGGTCCTAGCGGCAGCTGTTTCCCCATTTATAGTGAAAATGTTATCAAAATGATGAATAGTCTTCATTGAACACAAGGCCCTCCTTCCTTTGAATATGCGCCTCTTGTAGACCATCAAATATTTTTGAGTGATATGAACTTACTGTACTAGTACTGTTGGCCAAGTGCAGGTATGGCATATTATTTAGAGGTTACCGT
Source organism: Coenobita brevimanus (assembly GCF_032717465.1). Taxonomy (NCBI): domain Eukaryota; kingdom Metazoa; phylum Arthropoda; class Malacostraca; order Decapoda; family Coenobitidae; genus Coenobita; species Coenobita brevimanus. Next base: position 8,092,828 of record NC_137017.1, on the reverse strand, counting down.
ATGTGTGTTATGTCCAGATGTAAATGCAATTTGATTCTTGTTACCCAATCCCCGAAGGTTAGGCCAGAGTTTTCAGACTGGAAGGGTTATATATAACTTTCATGAAGCCTCACTACAATAGGTCTCTCCCAAGAGATGAAACCCAAAGGTAGGCTAATAAAAAAAAAAAAAAAAAATAGTGTAGCTTCCTTTCGTAATATATAATAGTTCATGTTTTTGTGTTAAAGATGACCCAATTATTGAAGATATAGGTTGAAAATATGAGGAAACTTGTAATTTTTTTAGTTAATATAGAACCATCAGTTTTGCATTCAAACCACACCTAACAGGACCAAACGTAACCAGTGAAAGCAATATTTATCCGCCCTAACCTTGGTATCATTGTTTATTTCCATAGAATTTGGAGTACTGTAATTCTTAAGGAGATATATATAGAACCTCATGAAAATGAAAATAATAAAGCTTACCTACCATTGAACTGATTCAGTGACTTTACGGTGTACAGAAGTGCATTTTTGAGTTTGTAGAACATCTATCAATAAATAAAGAAATATGATTAGGCAACACAAGTGGTAGGTTAGGTTAGGGTAAGCTTGGTTAGGTTAACATATAATATGATAAGGCCAAGATATAGAAGATTGGGTTAATAAAATTTGTTAGGTGTGGATAAAAAGGCACTGGTAAGGATAATTTCATTCAAAAAATTATGTTCTAAGGTGGCATCCATATCTTAGCACACAAGACTGTCCTGTGTAAACAAACACTACTTTTAAGAGAAGTAAAAAAAAAAAAAATGTAAACAAATACTTAAAGAATCCTGTGAAAAGCTGAAGTAAGGGAAAAAACTGGAAAAGTTGCAAAAGAAGGTGGTCTATTTATCCCTAATCCTTCACCATCAGCCGAAGTCTGAGTGCCTTCCCTCTCATGCAAGCATATTCACTGTTTTTTGCCCAGTTTTGAAAGTAGATAATTCAGTTACTATTAAAATAGGGAAGAAATAAAAATACCATTACAAACTAATAACCTTCAGCTTTCAGATGAAACCAGGATGGGCTTCATTGGACTTACAGTCTGACTGTAATGGCGGTGTGAACAGAGGTGGTGAAACCAACCTGAGTGGGTGGGTGCAAGCCAGTGTGTGTGTGTGGGGGGGGAAGGGTGCCACCTTTCAAGGTCACATGCACACATCTCTCGGACTGTATAAATGTTTCGGTCTTAATATATTTGTTATCTATACTCAGTTTTTTTTATCGAGGCGAAGATGCACTTGACAGATTGGTGATTTCTGGCTGAATGCAACATTACTTCATAATCTAGCATTATTAACTGACAACAAATATCTTAGGGGGAAATCTGGGTTAGTAAATATTTTTGGGACATGTTGCATTCAGCCAATCATCAACAACCTGTCAAGTGCATCTTCGCCTCAATAAAAAAATGTAGTATAGTTGTTATAGATTATGTTTAGCTACAATATATACATACGGTAGGTACAACACTGCTTCCACTAGAAATTTTTCAGCATGTGTACTGTACAACCCTAGAGACAAGTCTCATTCAAATTCAAAACAGTGGCAGTATATTAAGTGTGGTATGTGGCATACCCCAACGTGCTCTAGACAGCACCACATGGCATACCCTAATGTATAAGGGTTGAAGATTACCAGATTTTGATGTCATAAGTACATTACTGGTACATTATACAACTAGGCTAAACCCTTTCAGCATCTGTGAACAAGAGCTCTCTGGGATTTTGTCCACAAGAGTGCAGGTCAGCTTTGTTATTCAGTTGACTGGTAAACAGTGGTTTGTTTATAATACAGGATATTAGCGCCTTTTTTCTATATATAATTGCCATTTTCACTTGTAAAATTGCTTCAGTCCCCTGTGAAACATGTTGGAGCCTTTATAAATGGCAAGTGAAAGAAGTGGCTGCTGATACCACATACGCAATCACTACTGTCCCAACCTTTGATAACAGTCGTCATTATCTGGTTATTTAATCATGAACATAACCCAATCTTAACCCATTGGCTGCCAGAGTTCCTGTGCTAGGGATTTTGCTGGAAGGGTGCTAGGTGTACTGCCCTCCGCCTGTCGGCTCACAGTTGTGAAGCTCGTAGGGCCTTTTCCTGGGGTTCCCTTCCTTATTAAATTTTGAAAATGCCCAGTTCTGTCCTGTATTGAGGACACTGGGCACTGATGGGTTGAAGAAATTGATAGATTTGCCAGTGTTTAACCCATTGGCTCCCAGAGTTCCTGTGCAAGGGATTTTGCTGGAAGGGTGTTTGGTGTACCACCTTCCGCCTGTCGGCTCACAGTCGTGAAGCTCGTAGGTTCCTTGCTTATAAAATTTTGAAAAAGCCCAGTTCCATCCTATATTGAGGACACAGGGCACTAATGGGTTAAAGCAAGGTTGATCTCTATACCAATAAAACATGTGAGTAGATTCAGAGGGTTAAATTCTTTGTAAATCTAGTTCAGCAATAACTTTCTGTTTGCATTCTAGGGTCGTGTTAGGACCAAGACTGTGAAGAAGGCCGCACGGGTTATCATTGAGAAGTATTACACCCGACTGGGCAGTGACTTCCACACCAACAAGCGTATCTGTGAAGAGATTGCCATTATCCCATCAAAACCCCTCCGTAACAAGATTGCTGGGTAAGTAAATGATAACGAGCTCCATTTTGAAAAATATTACTGTACTATATAATGAATGTTGGCTATAGTGTCTTTACTCTGACCTGACAAACATCCCTAACCCACTTTAGGTCAGTTAATGGCAAAGTTTTGTCAGATGGAAGGTTTGACTCATTCCTGTATCATAGTCAGGGCCCATTAATTTTCATGTAATCACAGCTTGGTAGTGAATTTGTGAAAGTAACCAAAGTCTGTCAGAGGAAGCTCAATGAATTATATTTAATTTAGGTATATGTACCGTGTCCCTGGGTATTTAATGGTTTAGCCTTGAATACAGAACCAGTTCTACTGTATTTATCTCATCTAAAAAAGGAAGCAGGCACATGGCAAGTTAAGCATGTATTTTGTTTTATGAGTGACTTCAGCAGTATATTCCTCACTGTATATCATAGAGATACAAGCATATATTATTGTCACTTGCAAATGACAAGGTAATAATGTGGGCCATAAGCAGAATACAGGTATACCTTGTTTTAACGATGCATTTGGTTAAGTGAAAACACTTCGTTAAGGTAGGGTATCGTATCTCGGGGTAGATTTAATATGTATAGGAATGCATTTTTGAACCTTGGGTTTCCCCCCTACCCAAGTCCTAAACCCACCCAAATGAGTCCAAAAACAAGTTTAAAGCCAGTCAAAATGGCCTAACAGCTGTAAAGACTTTAACCTAAGCCTAACAGCTATAAATAACTCACTAAAATCAACAAATAAAATCTGAAAATCATCAAATTTAAGTCTGGAAAAAATCAAGCTTAGCAAACTGTACCCCAAAATGACAATGTTCACCCCACCTATGGAAAAAATAAAGCTTAGTAAACCATACCCCAAAATGACAATGTTCACCCCACCTATGGAAAAGATAAAGCTTAATAAACTGTACCCCAAAATGACAATGTTCACCCCACCTATGGCTAAAACACATACATAAGTCTAAAAACAGTTTATACATCAACCTAAACACAATTTTAGTCTAAAATATCATCAAAATCAATAAGAAAAAAAAAAGCCCATCGTTCAACTGGGGTTTGGCCATCGTTAGGCGGGGTATTGTGGTATTTCTACCTCCATCATTTAGGTGGGGTATCATATATGGAAGTATGCCTGTACATATATATGTTGAATAAAACTTTTAGTTCCATGACCCTTTCATAATTTCATTGGTTGTCAAGCCTGGTAAGGGACAAAACAAAGATGGTCCAATATCTGTGGGAGGGATAGGGAAGCAGAGGGTAAGATGGATGGATGAAGTGAAGAGGTATATGAGAGAGGAGAGTGTGGGGTTGGGGGGGAGGCAAGTGAAATGGCAGGAGACAGGGCAGCATGGAGGCCATTTGTTTGTAGCCACTCCGTATGGGATTAAAGTGTCTGACAGTAGGTTGATTGATAGACTGTTTCTGTGTATCACAGTCTAAGTATCTGCTTTTCAGGTTTGTGACCCACTTAATGAAGCGCATCCAGCGTGGTCCAGTGCGTGGCATCTCCATCAAGCTGCAAGAAGAGGAGCGTGAGCGCAGGGACAACTACGTACCTGAGGTCTCTGCACTTGAGCAGACCATCATTGAAGTTGATGCTGATACTAAGGAGATGTTGAAGATGATGGTGAGTATCCCTACAGTAATTGGGAAACTTGTGTTTGTAAGGGAATGGAATGATAATGAATGAAATTTCTCGTTAGTATTGGAACACTGGTATACTGTACATGAAAGCCCAGAGTTGTTGGAGTAAAGAAAGAATGTGAAAGTCAGCTTGATGTAGCACTGGAGATAAGAGTGGAAGAGTACTAGTTCACTACATCAGTGAGGGAGTCAGTTTACCCTCCAGTCTAACTACTCTTGACCATCAAATGAACTGAAAGGGATTACTGTACAGATTTTTGTCAGATGGAAACAAACTGACTGTAAGCTCTTAATATTATGATTCAAGAGTAGCTCCATATGAGGTGGTAATTTTCCTAGAAATGGAGATCACTGTGTTTATACTTCTGTGTTTGTGCTTTTATGGATTTGTTTACAAATATCTTGATCTCGTGTTCATTTTAGGAGACAGTTGAGAGAAAGGTGACTCATTACCCATGAAATGGCGAGACCTGAGGAACATATGCTTTATGGAGTAGAGGAAGCATTATTGTAGTTTATCATCTCAGTTTCACTGTAATGTTCTCAAATTTTTTACATCTTTCCAGGACTTCGACAAAGTTGCTGGGCTGCAGGTGACACAACCCATCCCATCATCTTATGGTGGCAGGCGATAAATAAATGTCCTTAAGTAAACTCTTGTAGTTTTCTCTCCTCATATGCAAATGATACTTTAGTCCATGTTTTTAATCTCAGACATCTACAGCTTGGCCAAAATCTGCTGCCTCTGTGTAAATGGCTGATTGTGGACTGATTTTTATAATTCACTACTGTTTGAAGGGTCCTGAGGTACTAAGTAAAAGGAGTGAGGAAACCAACCAGTCATATTTATCTGTGTGTTCCTTTGCTTAGGCACCTAGTTTTAGTGCAGTTAGTGTTGGATTAAAATTTGGGTATAGGTTTTTCCCATGTGTGTATCGTGTTGATGAATATTTTAGTTAATGAGCATTGGTGTGCAGCATTTTGATTGTTGATGTATACAAAGCAGCAAGAAAAACTCAGTGAACCCCTCAAGGGCAGCTGGGAAGGTTGGATTGTACACAATCTAGGTAGTGCCCTGCAATGCCAAATTTTATATAGCGAGGTATGGGCAGTAAAGGAGGAGGATATTTGTAGACTCAGAGATACAGGAATGACAGTTGATTAGATTGATGTGTAGTGTGTCCTTGAATGTAAGTCCTGCTGTGGCTAGGTTTATGTTTGAAGTATGGGATGAGTGTATTAGTGCTGTGATGAGGAGAGAGACATTGAGATGCTTTGGGCATTTGGAGAGGATGTAGGATGACAATTGGGTGCAGAGGATGTAGGATGACAATTGGGTGCAGAGGAGCTAGCTCCCCAGCGGAGTCGTAGCTGGAGAGGGTCTGGAGCAGCCCCATAGTGAGCTTGAGGATATGTTCACTGCAGCCAGCCCCCCTACGTCACCCGTTACTGCCGGACTCCCACAGGAAGAGACACCACCAGCAGCCCCTGACGGCCTCTTGACACGGTGAGGCCGTGTACCCCAGTCACCTAGGGACACCCCCACGACTCCTGGCTGAGACCTTCCCAGACCAGCCAGCAAGCCGTCCTCCACCAAGGGTAGGCGCAAAGCAGCGCGCCTACTTGCCCTGTTTGGTCCCAGTCCCGAGGGCCGACACACTCACCAAGGCCCCGCCAGGGAAAGGCCTTCTATGCCACTCTGCAGCCCACACTGGATGATCCAGCCTACGACAGTGGTCCTGCGCCCCTTCAGAGAGCTCACATCTGATGGGACCCCTCCCACACCTGGGCGACACCTACAGCTACCCTGTCACCTGTAGTCACAACTCTTGTCCTTTGTGTCCACCCTAGTGTGTTTAATCTGCCTATTTGTACTGTGCCCAGTACTGTATGTTTGTATGACAATATGTGTGAAAGATTGGTTGGCCAGTGTTTTTGAGCCCTGTACCTCTGGTTGCATGCTCTAGACCTTGTCTTGAAAAGAACCCCAGATCAGTTCCTCATACTCAGGGAACAAGAGGTTGCGCCTTGAGTACGTAGCATAACAGGATCCCATCAGGCCCATATGCCTTGTTGGTACTGGGGCCAGTGATGGCAAAAAATACATTAATAGAAAAACTTTTAATGTCAGCCATGGGGAAATCAGAGGGGGGTAGTGATGAAGAAGCAGCACCAGAATCGTCTAAGGTGGAAGTGGTGGAATAAGTCAGTGTGAAGGTTTCAGCTTAAGCAATAGAAGAAATACTTATAGTGCCATTAGAGTGGAAAAGGGAAGGGAAGGATGATGGAGTAAAGTTATTAGAAAGGTTTTTGGCAAGATGCTAGAAGGAGCAGGAAGAATTCGAGTTTGAGAGTTCAGAGCATTTGGTACTGCAATGGGATGTTTAAAACCCCGTGTTGCCTAGAATCAAATGGGGTGGTGCTCTATTTGGCTCAGTGGTTACGTGCACTTGTATCAAGCGCGGGGACACGGGATCGAATCTCGGCCAGGACTGTGATTAATTTGTTAAGTTTCATTTCAATTGTAACACTACGAATGAAATTATTTTTAGCAGAGCGAAGTGTTATGTTGCGTAGAAAAGTCCAACTCCCCTGAACTCGGATACGGGCACGGACTTGGGTTCTTTTGTTCTGGACCGGGCTAGAGCATGCAAGCAAGGATAGGGCTTAAACGCGGGCTAACCAGTCTTACCCGTATATTACCTCATAAACAGATACAGGGGACTTTACACAGTTAGTGCATGAACAACACTATATATGGCACAAGTATGGTATATTGCACAACACAATATATGGCACAAGTATGTATATTGCACAGCACTATATATGGCACAAGTATGATATATTGCACAACAGTATATATCGAAGGGGAGACAGGTATCCCATAGGATATGATACTATAGGTTATCACAAATATAACACAGGGGTCGTGACCTAACAATATTACACACAGTAGGTATCACACAGGGACAGTGATATAAAGGGGTCACAAATATTACACAGGGGTGTTGATATTGCACATAGGGCACGGTATTACACAGGGGTATAGGGCACACCATAATAGATCACACACAGGGGCGATGCTAGAGGTTGCAAGTATTACACAGGGACAGAGTACAAGTACCACACGGGGAATGTGTGCACACAGGATCTATGACACGTTACTGGGGGAGTTGTAGTATTACATAAGGGCACGACACTCTTGGGTGGGGGGGGGAATGGGGTTCCCACAGGAGCTATAGCACTAGAGATGGGACACGAGTGTCGCACAGTGTTGGTGGCGCCGCTGGTGGGCGCCAGGGCGCACAGAAGGCCAGGTCACAGGTAAACACAGGTGGAGGCCCAGTGTGGGAGGGGGGCCGTCAAGGGTGAGCTCCCGATTGGGGCACAGGTCTCGGGCAGCGTGGTTAGGAGTCGGGGTAAGCTGGAGGGTGGTGTGGTGGGCGGCCCTTTCCTGGTGGGGGCCCTGGGAGTGTGGTAGCCCTCTGGACTGGGTCCGAACAGGGCTAAGAGGCGCGCTGCACGACGCCTGCCCTTGGCTGTGGTGGGAGTTCTGGGGGAGGGTCCGGGCCTGGGGTCAGCTGCGGGGCGCCCCTCGAGGTCCAAGGGTTGCGATCTCGCCGAGAGGGGAAGGCCATCAGGGGTTGGCTGCGGCTGCTTCCCCTAGGGGAGTCCGTCAGCTGCTGAGGGCGTCGGGAGCTGGGCTGCAGGGACAGGACATCCAGGCTCACAACGGGTCCGCTCCAGGTACTCTCCGACGGGGTCCCTGTTGGGGAGCAGTCTCTACCCGTTGTAGAGGAGGGGGAGCAGGAGGGGCGTCTCGCTTGGCCTCTGGAGGGGCGGGCTGAGCCAGAGACTGCGCCCTCGTAGGGAGCCTACGGGGTAATGGAGAGGGACGACCAGTGATCTGCCCCTCAGCCTGGCGGGTCTGGTAGACCCTACCAGATTAACTCCTCTCCGGGGCAGAGGAAGGAGGCATGGGGGACACTCCTGCCTGGCAGGTCCGAGGGACACTACCCAGGCTCCCTCCCGGGGTAGTGGACGAAGGAGATCCGGGGGACACTACTAGCCGACAGGTCTGGGGGACCACTTGTCCTGCGGACAGTAGGAGGGGAAAGTCCGGCGGACTTTATGGCGTCTGTGGCAGGTCCGATGGACTCTACCGCCCTCCTGTTGCCGGGGGAAAATTGCAGCTGGGGGACGACCGGTGGTCTCTCCCCCGGTGGCAGGTCCGGTGGACTCTACCACGGGTCCGCCGCGCTCCTGGGGACTGCAGGTGAAGGTTGTCTGGTTGACAGTCCGAAATGCCTGCTCCCGAAGGTAGGGGGCAAAAGAAGATCCGGTGGATGCTCCTTCTACAGTAGATCAGGTGGATACTACTGTGCCGCTGCTCCCCTGGGGTAAAGTAGGTCTACAAGCACCAGAGGTCGCTCTTCCTCTATTGGAGGCAGGTCCGGCGGACTCTACCACAGGCCCACCGCCCTCCTGGGGACTGCAGGCGAAGGTTGTCTGGTTGACAGTCTGAGACGCCTGCTCCTGTGTGGGGGTGGCAGAAGAAAGAGATCCGGTGGACGCTCCTTCTACAGTACATCAGGTGGATACTACTGTGCCGTGCTCCCCTGGGGTAAAGTAGGTCTACAAGCACCAGAGGTAGCTCTTCTTCTATTGGAGGCAGGTCCGGTGGACTCTGCTACCGAAGACCTACTTGGGACTGTCTTAGGGTAAGTCCCACTCCGATTCTGGTGATCGCTATCCCCGTCAGAGGGTAATGCACCTGGTCAGTGCACTTCCCGTGGGTCTGGCTGCGTAGAAGAGGGGCATGAGGTATCTGGGGATATGAGCCGGTGTAGCGCGGGACACCTATAAGCAACCCCATCGCCTCCTCTTAGGATGGGTGTCACCTCCCCATGTCCTCCTCCTGGGGTGGTGGTATCGGGGTCACTCCGTCGGGTGGATATTTCACGAAGAACAGACTTAGCACGATTTTGGGCAGAAACAAAAAGAGATGAAATTCAGGGGTGAGTTGGCTCCGGTACCTTTTGTAATTAAGCCTTCTTGTGGACAGCATTTAGGACAAGCATGATTAAACCATTTTTTGTTTTGTTTTGTCAAAGGATATGAGAAAGGGATGTATGCTTCCATGCCCGAGACCTCCGTAATGTGCAAGGCACACTCAGATGGCTCTCGGTACAAAGAAGTACCGCCTGAGGGCCTCCTAGTCAGCAGCTTCAAAGTGTCATAATTGGTCAAAGGACTTAACACTACTTGAAATTTACATAACTGCAGAATATTCCTTGTTAGTAAGGTATTAATGAAACAAGTTGCCCTCTTAAAATTGTACTCTCGGGTAAAAAAGCTACCTTAGAAATTAGTTGTACCCTTGTCAGCAAAATATTTGTGAATATGAGATAATCCAAGAGCATTCTAGTTGTAGGAAGTTAATAAGACAGATTTCCCATGATCATATAACTACGGGATCATCCATAGCATATGTAGGTCCCTGTTTAGCATGAACCTATTACTTTCTCACCCTACAGTAAAAGCTCTCACAACTAAAATCACCATTGTCCCATGCCACACATTACAGTCCATAACTCATTTACACAATATATTTACCCACTTAAACACACTCATACACATACACAATCCCGCTAACCCTTTGGCTCCAAATTTATAAACCTCCGTTTATTGTGGATAATATCGAACTACAGTATCTTTAAAACTTATTTTGATTAACATGTGATCAAGCAAGAACGTGCATTATGTTATCCCAATATTTTATTGATTTGATGAGAGCCATCCAGAGTCAAAGAGTACTGTTACTCCATGAAACTTTAACTTTTTTTTTATATACTTGTTTCTTCCAGACAGTTTTATGATACAGTGCAGTATAGCACTGCGTTTAGGAATAGCCTCATACTGAGGATAATGAAGGATGTACAGCATCTAATTTTTCATCATCATCCAGTCATGTGTTGCCACATGAGGAGCGTAGGAAACTAACTCTTTCATTATGGAAAGGTTCTCCTACGTCACTTAATAAATTGTCTGGAAGTAAGAAATAAAGACGATGTTAAAAGGATTAACAATTTGTCCTGCAATATGTCTTTCCTGGGACACTCAGCAGAATCACTGAAACATTTGCGGGGGTAATTGTCACGGAGGAAAGAGTATAAAATTTAACCACTGGCCTTAAGGTAGCTGTGAAGGGCATGGCTGCCCTTGGGGATATGGTGGTGTTCTACATGCAACATATCCATCCTCACTGACTTCCTTGGTACTGTGATATAGCCTTTATTCCTAAGCTGATTAAAATAGTCTTGAGACAGTGATAACAATATAAAAGTACTATAAGTTGTCATATTGAAGGAGTTAAGAAGGTTATCCTACAACATATCTTCGCTGGGAGACACATCAAGATCCCTTCGAATAAATATGTAATCATCACCGAGGGACGAGTGCAAGACATAACCTCTGGCCTCGAGGTAGTTGCGAAGGGCATGGCTGCCTTCTGGGATGTGGCGGTGCTCAATACACAACACGTCTAGCTTCACTCGCCCCCATGGTATTGTCTTCAGTACCTGCATTGTGGCAGAAAAATACTGTACTGTACAGTCATTCTCACCGTGTATAAAGACATGTCTGTTGAGCATCTGTAAAAGGGCTATGGCCTCAACTGTTGGTTTGGTTATTCAAATTTTATTCAAATGGAGCCCGGGGAGGTGGCTGAGGTTCCGGTTCATGTGAGCTATAACAGTCTAAGCTTGAACTACTATGCACCTCTTGGTTGTGTCTCAAGGTTAAATTGGTATCTTATTCATAATCAGATCCTACCGTCCTACCTATGTCAGCTATGCTACTGAGACACTCTGTAGCCTACCACTGCAAGACACCTCCCCTTGACTGAATAAAACCATTTGGTAGCAGCAGGGATGAAATTAAATGTACAGGTATGTTATTACACATACATGTACAGTACAAACTGGCAAGCAAACTTCTCCCAGCCACCATACCTGTAGTTCAGCCCCTTCCACATCAAGAGAGAGGAAATGTACATGTGTTGTGTTCAGGGCCAGGAGGAGGGAGTAGAGAGGGAAGCACTTCACCCGTGTGTAGATACCATGCCTATTGCCCTCCTCCCCAACGCTGGCTATGTGGCCCATTGTGTCACTCTGTCTGTAGAAAAGGGAAGATCAAATAGGCATAGGGAGTAGTCAGTGTTTTTAAAAATATATATCTGGCCTTTGTAAGGGTTACAAGCATTATAACTTTCCACTCAGTCATCACTCTTAGGCAGGTAACTCATTCACATGTAAATAAAGTCCATGCTGAGACTCACACTTACAAGTCTTAATCTATTTATCTATCTATAGCCAAACACCATAATCCTATAAGGGATGTTCGTTGAGCTTGCTGTATAGCCTATTAAGGGGAGAGGCACTAACCCTTTGCCAACCCACTTGCTGACACATAGAGAACACGTATGGGTTGGTTATATGGTTACCACCCAGCACTGTAAATGGTTTCCTGGCTTACAGGAGAGGGCAGACACAGAAAAAGTGATAAAGATGAAGGAAGAAGTAGGCGGCAAATTTGTATCTTTAGTTTTTTTTTTTTTTCACATCGTTTTGCAATTATTCAGGAGTAATTAGCTGCATTTGGCACTTCTTTTAGTTTCCAATCCATTACAAAAAACATCAGGTATTGCATGACCAACCTTAATATGGGGATTCATTAAAAGGAAGCATCGTGCCATTTCAAGTATATATGTGTTTGTTAGGTCCACTAGGCATGGCACTGTCTTGTTATGTGAATTTGCGTTGATGGAGCCCCAGTTCATCCATCCATCATCCAATCCATTTTTGTCTCATTAGGAGCATAGAGGCCTGGGATAAGCTATTCGGTCCAGATATGTAAAATGAGGGTGACCAGGCATCATTATGTAACCAATAAGCCCAAAGTACTCTTTGAATCTAAAATCATATGGGTCACATCAGACTGAATGCCATAATTTACCGGTCCACCAAGTAGCAGTAGTAATAGTAGTAGGCTACAGTAGTAGTATTCATGACTCCTAGACTGATGTGTCTGATAGCATCAGTATTAGGGAAACGCAAGACATTTAGGCCTATAGTCAACAGATTACACTCGGCAGAATAACCCGTATCCCTCCCCTCCCACCTCTCTCTCTCTCTCTCTCTCTCTCTTCCCGACAAAATAGCCTTAACTTTTCCCCCACATCCTCGTCTCTTCGACAGAATAACATTAGCTCTTCTTCCCCTCCTTACTCTCTCTCTCTCTCTCTCTCTGTCTCTGTCTGTCTGTCTCTCTCTCTCTCTCTCTCTCATCCCGACAGAATAGCCCTAGCTTCCCCCACCCCCATCTTATAGAGAGGATAACACTAGCCCTTCCACCCCTCTCTCTCTGGCAATAACGGCAGCTCCCCCCTCCCCCTGTCTCTCTCTCAAAAAAAAAAAAAAAGAAAGAAAAAAAAAAAGAAATACCTGAAAGTAACCTCTCTCAGGAAGGGGGTGGGCGATAGACAGGCCTGTATTGCATGAGCCTTTCTTCCTCTCTTCCTCAGGGACCAAAAGTTCCACGGATCTGGCTCCACCAAGAGACCGTGCCAGTCCAGTTCTCTCTCAAGGAAGAGTGTGTTGCTCAGGCTTTCCCCGTCGTACGCCCCAGCCTCAACAAACACGCCCCCTCGCTGGAAAGGAGAAAGGGCAGTAGCTACAGCTGAAGGCGAATCATAGGGGTATGGAATGCTGTAGTGTGGCGGTAGTTAGAATATAAGAAAAAATCGTCTAATGGTATGCAGTTAGGCTCGGATTTGGGGAGGAGGCGCGTGGGGGCGTACTCTCCCTTTTCCCTGACTATTGGCAGACAAATGAATACCTATAGGTACAGTTATCTACTAATGTATATGCAATAGATGTCTTGTTACCCTTACATTTGCCCATATTATTGTACTCATATAATCAAAGCATGTGAAATAATAGCTCATTTTTATTTTTTGTATTGTTCAAGTGCATTAGATAATATTCTAGGGAATCATCCCTTCCTTTTTCAAAAGTGCTCGATTTGACCCTTTCAGTCAGTAAGTTGACTGAGAAGGATGTAGGGTCGAGGGCCTGTGGCCAATTGTCTCATCCTGTTACTGGATGATTAGTTCGAGCTTATGTTCATTATTGCAGTTATTATTATGTGTGACTTGTTACTTCGACAAGTTCAGCTCCCATGTTAGAATAAAGGCTTACTGTTAAAGTTCTAGATAAACCTGACTCCAAACCGGGAAAAAAGTATATATATATATATATATATATATATATATATATATATATATATATATATATATATATATATATATATACATTAGTAATTAGTGAAAGGTTTAATGGATGTCATCGTACCAAGTGTGTAACTGACCTTGCCTGCTAGTATGTTTGCGACGTGTTTACTCTGTCCGTTCTGTGAAAAATCGGAGGTGTTGGGGTTGTTGAGGTTGTATGGGCCAGATGGGGGCGGCAGGAGGTGCAGCTGTCTGATGTAGGAGACCAGGTCGGGATGGTGCTGGGGGGCGCCTTCTAGGTCATGGTCCCTTAGTTCTAGCAGTGGACCTGATAAGGACTTCCGGCTCAGCGCTGTATTAATGATAATTAAGAATAATGATCATAATAATAACTTCAGCTTTCTGTTACTCATCTTCAGTTGAATAAAATCGATTTATGATAGCAGTTTCCCTTCAGTGTTTGTGCTGGAAAGGGACACCTTCATGTGGTGGCACTGAAGCAACAAGGTGATGGAGCTTCCCGGCTATAGCCTATAAACGGCCCCCAGTTCCCTCCGTCCCACAAAAGGAGGATGGTGGGCTGCAGAAGAGTAGTGTCGGCCTGCAGTCCACTGGGTTCACATCCAGTTGAACCTGGGGCACTAACCTCCGCCACTCTCAAGGTTAAGACTCGCCTCTGATCCCAGGAATAAGTTCTCATGCAACAGGCATCACATTAACAGTATTTAGGTTTCCTCGTGACTTGGTACTGCCATCTTAATTCGAGATATCAGCTCTTCCAGCCATGTCTTCCTCTCTCATATGGGTAGTAGGCTTTTCACAGTGACTTGAGGAACAACATGTTGAAACGCATATTATGCTGTACTTTTTCTTTTTTCTTTTTGTGACGTTCCACATATAACTGCCTTCATCTTCAACAACAGTCTACTCTCACGCGCTGCTAACGAGGAAGACAGTTGTCTCCAAAAAATCCAAAATAAACCTTTAGTCTACAAACACACACACACATACACACACACACACACACACACACACACACACACACACACACACACACACACACACTCTCTCTCTCTCTCTCTCTCTCTCTCTCTTTCTTTCTATTTATCTATCTACCTATCTATCTATCTGTCTGTCTGTCTGTCTCTCAATGCAACTGGATATAGTTTTTCACTGTGACAGAATCTCTCTTCAAGGGCACTTTGTAACTGACAGGGCTGAAGGCGACAAGGATCTAGCCCATTTGAGCCTTACCAGTGCACATCCCTAACTATATCGTACTAACCCTTTGCGTTGAGGAGGAATAGGAGTGAGATGAGGGTGAGTACGGTGGCGAGTAGGATGGACAGAGGGGCGGCTCGCGGCAGACGCCCAGGTCGCCCACACCTCCACCACCACTCCCCCCACGTCACCATCCTAGCCACGCCCACACCCTGGAAGACAAAGTTATTTTAGAGGAGGGTGTAGAGTTTCGTGGGAGACATAGATATTTGAGAGGAAGGTGTGTAGTCTTATGGGAGACATAGATATTTGAGAGGAGGGTGTGGATTTCGTGAGAGACATATTTGGGAGGAGGGTGTGGAGTTTCGTGGGACACAGATAATTGAAAAGAGGACATAGAGTCTCATGAGGGACATTGATTTTTGAGAGGAGGGCGTGGAATTTTTTGGGAGACAGAATTATTTTAGATGATTGTGTGTAATTTCGTGGGAGACAGACGTTATTTGAGAGGAGAGTGTGGAGTTTCATAGGAGGCAGACAGACAACTGAGAAAGCTAAGGAGTGTTGTGGTGTTCATGTGAATGTACTGGAGTGTTAATGGAAGTACTCTGAAGTGGTTTGCTGATGTGGAGAGAATGGAATATGAAAAACTGACTAGAAGAGTACATGTGAGTGTGGTGGAGGGGGAGAGGGGGATGGTTAGACCAAGGATGAGGAAAATGGATGGGGCAGAGAGGTATATGAATGAGAATGGTGTAAGTTGGAGGAAGGTAGCCTGATGGCGGAGGACAGGGTGACATGGGAGCGTCTAGCCTGTGGCCACCGCCTCTGAGATTCAGGCCATCGACAATAGAATACCACTGTCCCACAATGCCTCGTATGAGTAATGAAATGTCATCAGTGGTACATAGCCTATATGAGGACTATTGGGCCTCAGGGAACGAACTGTCATGAAAATGCCTATACTATAATACAAAATCGAGCTACTACCTTTTCACCGGACGGTATGTGTTCATAATGTGTAATACCTGGTGTGATTCCTAGCAAAATGGCCATTTGATTCATTTAAATAATTAACTGATCCATGGGTGTGCAGGCTATTTCATGCTGCCTACTTGAAGACGACTTTATTCAACTTACGGGAGACTTTCGAAGTGGATGGATTACATATAGGATCTTCCCTAATTCCTACACTGCAAAAGGATTCTTATCTGGAAATGCCAAGAGTGGGAATCACGGGTTGAGTAGGAAGGCCGTCCCCATCCCCCCGTACCTATCCCGTTGCTTATGTCAGCAAGAAGACGCGTGAAGTCTAATATCGAGTCCAACACTGCAAGGTTGTGAAGTCCAGCACTCACTTCCTGCAGACGATCGTATTCATCTCGTATCCAGGGGGTTGATGAAAGCTGTATCTAACCCTTGCAATTCGAAATACCTCCCCTGACCTGAGTAAAATCGTCTGGTGGTAACGAATATAATATATAAAAGAAGTCTTCTGGTTGAAGGGTGTTAAAGGTTATGACACTATTTATTGTTAAGCATTATTTTCATGCTTAATATGTTTTGCTGAAGTTGGGAAATATTTAGGCTCTTTAATTACTGCGTGTGTACGTGTTTCTAGCAGAATGAATGTGGTATTTAAGCTTAACCACAGATTTAAACATAGGTATTAGTCGTCAAGATGTTGCACTCTAAAGTTTCCCAGCGTAAGACAGCTTCCATTTCCTTCATGTGGGTCACTAAAACCGGCTCAGACTAACATTTCTCGTCATCACTCATTAACTCACCTTTATGTTCTTCCTGGATGTCCATAATTACATGGCTTTATGCAGTACAGGGCTCACAAGTCTGGGAAATATCACGCGATAGCTGAAGTTGCCCACCCTACTCTGGTGTCTTCCAGCACTCCAGCCTTTATCCTGTGTTTACCTGTGGCTCACCTGGCTGAAGAAACGCTAACCCGCTGCTGCCACAAGCTGTTCGGGCGAGAAACACCAATTTTACTGTCGGAATCGCGACCTTGTGGCAGTGGTCCATAAGAGACGCGCGGGGTCAAGGGGTCATGAGACTGTCGTGCAATGGACTCATTGTTTTCTCTCGATATCACGTGAAAAGAAACTTTTATTTATTTTGATTAGTTTCATATGTACTAGTTTCTGTGACGATTTACGATAACTTAAATGATGTCATCTAGGAGAAGTTTACACATATACTCGCTGGTTTAAATGACGCAAGGGTATAGTGTGACAATTTTCAGGATGATGCTTGCAGACAAGTTGTTTCACATTTATTACTGTAAAATGGAACATAATTTTGCTATGAACTCTCCTTTTGAAATAACTTATAATCTGTATGATTATCATGAGCAACATTTACCGGAATAAGAGGAAATCTTACTAAACATGACCCAAGTGTTATACGTGGGAGTTACAGTCCTTAATTTTCTACTGGGGTGCAGCTGCTCCAGTGGCTCTCTGAAATGTCAACCAAAACATTGGGTATGGAAATCCAGAGCCCACTGAAATAAGTACTCTTATTGCTTCAGTTCA
The DNA here is from genome assembly GCF_032717465.1 of Coenobita brevimanus. NCBI lineage: Eukaryota > Metazoa > Arthropoda > Malacostraca > Decapoda > Coenobitidae > Coenobita > Coenobita brevimanus. The sequence continues at coordinate 8,075,450 of NC_137017.1, read as the reverse complement.
CACCTTTGAAGGACCGTATTACAAGTAACGGATGTCACTTGAGCAAACATCAACTGCTAATCAACTTACAAGAAAGTGGAGTGAGTAAGTAAACAAAATCGGACTTGCTCACCCTTCATACTGTGCATTTGCAGGTTAGGCCCAGCCTATTGAGGGACATATGGATCACTAATTAGCAAAACTTTGGAGCTACGGGGACAGATATCAGGTTCAACCGGTAATTATTCACTCAGGGTCCGTGTGGGTCGTAAGGTTCGGATTTAGCCGGACTTTTTGACTTGCTGAATTTTCATGTCAGTAACCAAGTTGATTAGATGAAAGAATGGGATTCTCTAGTTTTTTCAGTTTTAGGGGCTTCACCAGAAATGGCTTTTAAAATAAGTTTGCAGAAAGTCATATTTCTAATATTTTCTTACTTTTCTTCAGACATAGGGTATATATATGTTTAGTTTCTGCTATTGTGTTCCTAGTGTTTTTCCAGTATTATTATGTGTGCATGCATTCTTTCATGTAAATAATAGTATTTGCTATATGAAGACAAAGGGGAGCTGCAAGGCTTGGTGGATGAGTTTGAGAGAGTGTGTAAGAAACGGAATCTAAAGGTGAATGTAGGGAAGAGTAAAGTGATGGTCTTTGAGAGAGGTGAAGTCAGTGAATGTACAGCGAGGTTGGATGGTGAGGAATTGGAAAATGTGAGTACGTTTAAGTACTTGGGTAGTGTGATGAGTAAGGATGGAGGTTTGGAAGGTGAAGTGCTTGAAAGGGTACAGCAGGGAAGAAAGGTTGCTGGTTCTTTGAAAGCAGTGATAAGAAACAGGGAAGTGAGCATGGAAGTGAAAAAGTTACTACATGACAGTATTGTGATACCAACTCTAACGTACGGAAGTGAAGCTTGGACGTTGTTGGAAGGACACAAGTCAAGAGTGAGAGCCGTGGAAATGAGTTATTTAAGAGGAGCCTGTGGAGTCACATGGAGAGACAGGCTGACGAATGAGGATATAAAGGAGCATTGTGGTGTTGATGTGGATGTGATAGGAAGCGTTATGAGGAACACACTGAGGTGGTTTGGCCATGTGGAGAGGATGGAGGGTGAAAGACTGACGAAGAGAGTGTATGTGAGTGAGGTGGAGGGGGAAAGAGGGAGGGGGAGGCCGAGGATGAGATGGAGAGATGGGGTGGAGAGGTATATGAGAGAGGGGGGTGTGAGTTGGGAGCAGGGGAGTGAAATGGCGGTGGACAGGGCGACTTGGAGGCGATTTGTTTGTGGCCACCCCAAACGGGATTGAGGCGTCTGGCAATAGATAGATAGATAGATAGATAGCTATGGACTTGGTGAAATACAGGTACTGTATGTAATTATAGTGTAGACCACACAAAGACATTTGACCTAACAAGTATAATTTAGCATGTACCTGGTACTGTAGGTTATCTGGTAGTACGGTACAACAGAAGCTCATGAATGGCCAGTTATGGTATTTCAGTTGTTACAGCCAAGCTTCTCAATCAGAGCTCATGAGGAAGAACCTGGAAACTAGTAAGGAAAGCAGTAAGAACAAGAAATAGTTGTCACATAGAGATAATCAGGAAATATTATCAACTTTTGGAAAGCTCTTGGTGATGCAGCAAAGTAAAATTTCTCCCTTTTTTAATACAGTTTGAAGCAGTAGCCAATATGGTGGGGGAAGTAAATTATGTTAAGGTAATTTTTGCTTGATTTTTAACATGTTCAGTATACTGTAGTATTGTATTATTCTCAAATGTCAGAATTAATTATTCATCAGGCCTGTGCCATTTTGAAGGCTGTTTATTATAGCAGGTTGTAGTGCATACTTAAGCAATGTTATGTGTATTATTTTAGTGTGGATAATATAGCTGATCTGAATTATTAGATGTAACTATGGAGAATTTTGATGGTACTGTATCTTTCCAAATAATGTTGGGTTTACATTTTTAGAAATCCCATGACTAAAAGTATTTTAGTAGCAATTGGGAGAGTGAGTTTTGTGAATTTGAGGGTGCTGTTTTACCAGCAGAGAGAAGTTTAGGGTGAATATAAAACCTTCAGGTACCAGTAGCTAACTTAGGTCTGTCCCAGATACAGATGTTGCAGAATGTTGTCTGTTCTCACCCAGAAAGTTTTTCCTGCTGTAGAAATATTTACCATACAGAAAACAGAATCATTTCTGGTACTACTATTCATCATATTTCAGATTGATGGTGAAAAGTAAAGGCGTGCCATGATGGAGTTAAGTCACAGCCTTACATTAAATGAAGAGGCGCTGAGCCAGCTGCCACCAGCCAAGCGACCAATATTTGTGTTTGAATGGCTGAGATTCCTAGATAAAGTACTGGAGGCAGCTCACAAGGTTAGTGGAGCATTATCTTTGGATTAAATTTATGCATGATACACACTAAGTTAATATGACATAGACAATGACACTCATTTACATCTTATGTTTTGTATTTACAGTAGCTATATGTATGTCTCACCAAAAGCAGCCACAAACAAACATACCGACTACCAGAAAAATCAGCTATGCTAGCATGATTTTTTTTTTTTTTTTTCCCTAGTAGTAGTAGTGTACTAATGCCTTATATTAAATTGCAGTCTGATATCAAAGGATGCCAGAAGCAGCTAGTTGCCCAGTTGGTGGGTCAAATGAATGAGTCACCAGGACCCCCAACAAGGAAGCTGGTTGCTCGCTGCTTGGCCACACTCTTTAGTGTTGGTGACACTTTCCTACTCTTTGATACCATCAACAAGTGTAATGATGTTCTGAAAAACAAAGATGATTCACCCAGTTTCCTGCCAACTAGACTGTAAGTCAAACTTTATTATCTATCTTTACTCAGAATAAAATATTATTCAGCCTGTAGCAGTGGTACAGTATTTTTAAAAATTATATTGAGGGTAAGAGTTTGTTCTGTTTTGATATATATGTACATTATTTGGTAATGCAGCAAAAACCTAATTTTTAGAATTGGGTGTTCATATTTATTATTGCTCTCTGATGTTAATACTGTACCTTGCTTACACCGTAATAACTTTCTGTACCATATGTCAACAATTCTGCATGATGCCCAGGTGACTAGTGGCTTACTCAACAGCTAGCTACAGAAGGTACAGAGGGAACTGCTTTTGTATGGAACATTGGACCGTAGTATTTGTTGTCTACCCAGCAGAGAAACATTGTAAATTACACAAAATATCTAAATACAGTAGTAAATTACAAGCATTTCTTATCTTGTATATGTTTATCAGCAGTAATGTTTCTCATATACCGGTAATTATTCCCAGAGCTGCTGTTACTTGCATCGGGGCAATGTATGAGAAGTTGGGCCGTATGATGGGACGTTCCTATGAAGAAACTGTGCAGATCCTGATAAAAGTATTGCGTAATTCTGAATCGCAGTTGAGGATCGAAATCATGATGACTTTAGAAAAGATAACTGCAGGTATGGGGTCGGCAGCTGGGAATGTACACAAGGACATTTACAAGGCAGCCAAGATTGGTCTGACAGATAGAGCCTTGCCAGTGAGATGTGCTTCAGCTCTGGTATGTTGCTGTCATACGAGTGCTTTTTGGAAAGTTACTGTTAGGCCTAATATTGCACTTATTTTATGCCCTGTATATCAAAGGTGTTCATGAGATATTCATGATTTAGAGTCAGAAATGTTACTGTATTCTAGAAGTGAATTGAAACCATCTCTTGCTTGTATATATTTTGTTTGTGTTGTTATAGCATTGTACAGAAATATGGACCTCAAGCTACTCCACTACACTAATGTGATTTATTGTGGTGAAATATATACATTTACAGTGCACTGCAATGTATTCTGCATACTAACCTTGTATGTGATGGCTGCCAAATAAGATTGAATGAAATTCTGAAACTCAGCCATTATGTGCTGATTTGTGAAGAAAATGAGGCTTTAGTTATGTTTGTCTTGCGACTGAATGGTCTTTACTCAATGGTTTTTACTCATTTAGCTTTATGTTGCAGTGTCTGATGGAAATGACGAAACATGCACCTTTCCTGTACACAACGGAAATTGAAAACTTATCCCAACTGTGCTACCGAGCCTTTGACAACAGTAACTATGATGTTCGCTGCACTGTGGCTAAGCTCTTGGGCACCATGCTGGCCACGACACAGAACCCTCCCAAGGATTTTACCAAGGGCAAGTTGTAGCTTAAAGTTTATGCAGTACCGGTATATTTTTAGTTTGTTTTTGAAATGTGTTAAGCTTCACTTCTTATATTTGTTTTCTAGTGGAGTATTGTGACAGTCATCTGAGTCTTTGTGGTATTAGTATTTGCAGTGTGAAAATTTACAGTAGTATAAAAGTGTATTTGAAGAAGTAAGTCAGCAGTAAACTTCACAGTAATGTGTGAGTAGCCTGTCAGAACCCTGAACTGATGTGGTTTAGAAAAAGCACATCTTTAATTTTAGTATCGTAATCCCTTGAGTACAGGCATATCCCATGATCTGGTGCATCATTGACCAATGATTCAGTAGACCAAACAAAAGAAATGGGGAACATTCCCACAATCTGAACGACCGTTGATTCACTAGTCCGAACACTCAGCCCCTCCCTAGATTTGAAATTAGCATGTCTGAACGCATATGTGGTGATGCACGAAGTTCTCCTGGTCCTCTCTCCTTCCCTTCTCTTCTCCCCCCCTCCTCCCCCAGTCCCTCCTCCATCCCCCGCCATACTCAGCACTGCAAGGGATGCCACCCTCCCCCATCCCCGCTTGTCTCCCGTGTGTGTGTGTGTGTGTGTGTGTGTGTGTGTGTGTGTGTGTGTGTGTGAGGTGAATGAGTAAGAGAGAGTGAGTGAGCGAGACTGTTGGGGGTGGGTACTAGGGCAGTTTGGCTTTCTTGTCTCCCTCCCTGTTCCCTCACCGTCTCCCACCCCCCACTTGTTGCCTTCCCCCACCCCTACCTGTTGCCTTCCCCCACCCCCACTTGTCTGTTTGATGTCTCATTTTTTAGCAATAGTACTTTATGAGGATAATAACATTGCCGATGGTGTTTCTGTGTCAGCCACTATTGATTGAGTAAGGTATATGAGAGTTGGGGGGTGGGCCTGGAATGCATCTCTGACTTTTCTTCAGTATCTTATGGGAAAAATTGCTTTGATATCTCACATTCTCGCAGACCAAACACTCCCACTGGTACGCAACACTGCTGGATATCGGGGTAGGCCTATATGAGGATATACTTTATATTTTGTTCTGACTAATGCGTTATAATTATACTGAGTGTAGGAGAGATTTATCAGGGTCAAGGGGTCAGAAGCCATCTCTGTTAACCCATTCACCATGAGCATGTACACTTAAGGAAAAAAATTTTGTTTAATATTTCACCTCTTCCACTCGTAACTTTATTTTGGTGGCTGTTATTTTTAAGCAGAGGGAAGCATGGTGTGTTTCTCCTCCCGTTTTTTTTTTTTTGACGATTTGTCAGGGAGATAAATGATAGACATTCCCTAAGCATGAAATGGACACAATGGAATGGTAGACAGACATTTGTCCGTGATGTTACTTATATCTTTCTGGCTAATTTGAAGTAGACACAGTGGAATAATAGGCAGACCCTGGACTGTACAAATACTTTGTATAGTCTGGCTAATTTAGGTTGTGTCTTGCAGGAAGCAGCAAGGGTGGTGTCGTGCGGCTCATGTCCCTGGAGGAGGCCCTGACAGTGCTGTTGACAGGTTTCCTACGGGGCGGCACCAGCTTTCTCAAGGGCACTGGTGAAATGATCAAGGGATCCTCCTCAGTTTCACGGGAGATCAGGGTTGGCATCACACAGGTCAGTTGTGGAGTCAGATTTTTTTCTTACCAGTAATAGCATTTTTTGTTTTATATTTTTTAAAGCACTGGAATCTTTGTGTAATGTGGAAAGCTATTATTGAGATATTTGTGTTGCAACTAGTTTCAGTATTCCTCCTTAAGCTCATTGACGTCATGAAAATATCCTTGCTGTTGTCATTGTTGCATGAAATTCCCCAGTTTCATTCCTTTGGTAGGTAGGCAGAAATCCTGTGAGTTGATACACACACCACCACTAGAGTTCTGTTCTAGATACTTCATTTGTTGGTGTGCTATGAAGACAAGGACTGCTGGACCTGCTGGGTCTTGGGGAATGGACAAAATAGTCCTTGCCCAAGATCAGATAAAAAATTAAATGAAAATAAAAGATTAATATATATGGTACAAAAGGGCAGTATATATTATGATTATGTAAAATGGACTCATTTTTTATCTGTCCAGGCTTATGTTGTCTTCGTGCAAGAGCTTGGAGCACTGTGGTTAGAGCGTCATATGTCCTGCCTTCTTGCCCATCTGATGGAAGTGGTAGCCAGCCCCAAAGCCACCACCTCACATGTGGATGCTGTGTACTCCCGCAAGTGTGTCAACTTCATTCTCAGGGCCACACTAGGTCGCATGATCGGAGAAAAAGCACAGACAGCAGCATGCAAGGAGATAACACAACTGATAATAAAACACATGAATACAGTGGGTAAGTATGGTAATAAGGATCATGCTAATAATGTTTGTGGTGAATAGAACACCTTGAAAAATAATAAAACATATGGGCACATTTGGTAAGTATAGTATTAAGGTTAGTGCTTATGAAGCATGTAATGATTATAATATCATTGAAATATGACATAGCTAGTGAAAGAATATGATGGTAGTAAACGATATAGCATTGTTTTAATACTAAGGGTGTTAACTATTCAGTCGTTTTGTAATGTAAATTAATTTTGTACTTTCACTTTGTACTTTCTCTCTCCCCCTGTCTCTGGATCCTTCCTCATCCCATCTTAAGGTGGGAGAAAAGGTTAGGATGATAATGACGATGATGAATTACTTATAATATTATATACTTTGCTCTTTTTACTTTTCTAGCAGAAGTATTTCTGGTACATTATAATATAATGTTAAAAGTAGATAAGATATTAAACAGTAAATAAGTAGTGGTATATTGTGTTGCATTGTAACAGCCGTTTGAATCTGTTTGATACCCCATTTAATTAATTCTTGCCATTACCAAACAATATTATTCATCATAGGAAAGGTCTCTCATATTGTAAGGGTTTATTAAGGTCATATATAAACCCCTCCTGTTTGAAAAGTGTCTCCCAAGTTGAATAAAATCATAAGCTGATTGCAAGAATTATATTAAAAAGATGTTTTTAGGTTGAGTGTATTCTAATCTCTACAGACGTGAGTGGTGAGGGCAGTAAGGATGGTGGCGATGGAGGGCAGCATGTACTGGTGTGTCTGTTGCAGGAGCTAGGATGCCTTATGGAGTCACTCAGCACCACCTCAGCAGCCATCATCCTGGACACCCACCTCAGTATGTTGATTTCAGGCTGGCACCTGTGGTAATCGTAGGGGCTTCTGTCTTCTTAGTGTAATAGGAAAAGTGTATGGTAGGATACTTATTGACAGAGGTAGGGAAATAACAGAGGAATTAGTTGGAAAAGAACAGGAAGGTTTTAGGAAGGGAGGAGGTTGTGTAGATCAGATATTCATTCTTAGATCTTCAGTGGAAAAGTTTCTAGAGAAGGGAAAGAAGTTGTATGTGGCCTTCATGGATTTGGAGACAGCATATGACAGGCTGGATAGACAAGGATTGTGGAAAGTATTAAGAATATAAGGAGTAGGTGGGAAGTTGTTGAATGCTGTGAAGAGTATGTATGATGGTGCTAAGGCTGCAGTGCATGTGGATGGTGCACTAAGGGAATTTTTCTGTTTGAAGGTTGGGTTGAAACAGGGATGTGTCATGTCTCCGTGGTTGTTCAATCTATACATGGATGGGGTAATAAAAAAGGTAGGGCAGTTGATGTTGGAGTGGCCCTAGTGAGAGAGGGTAGTGTTTAGAAGCTCCCTGTGGTACTGTTGTTTGTAGATGATACTGTGTTGTTGAGTGAAGACGAAGGGGAGCTGCAAAGCTTGGTGGATAAGTTTGGGAGAGTGTGTAAGAAACAGAATCTAAAAGTGAATGTAGGGAAGAGTAAAGTGATGGTCTTTAAGAGAGGTGAAGTCAGTGAATGTACAGTGAGGTTGGATGGTTAGGAAATGGGAAATGTGAGTACGTTTAAGTACTTGGGGGGGGGTGATGAGTAAGGATGGAGGTTTGGAAGGTGAAGTGCTTGAAAGGGTACAACAAGGAAGAAAGGTTGCCGGTTCCTTGAAAGCAGTGATAAGAAACAGGGAAGTGAGCATGGAAGTGAAAAAGTTACTACATGACAGTATTGTGATACCAACTCTAACGTATGGAAGTGAAGCTTGGACGTTGTTGGAAGGGCACAAGTCAAGAGTGAGAGCAGTGGAAATGAGTTATTTAAGAGGAGCCTGTGGAGTCACATGGAGAGACAGGCTGACAAATGAGGATATAAAAGAACGTTGTGGTTTGGATGTGGATGTGATAGGAAGCGTTAGGAGGAACACACTGAGGTGGTTTGGCCATGTGGTGAGGATAGAGGGAGAGAGACTGATGAGGAGAGTGTATGTGAGTGAAATGGAGGGGGTAAGGGGGAGGGGGAGGCCAAGGATGAGATGGAGGGATGGAGTGGAGCAGTATATGAGAGAGGAGGGTGTGAGTTGGGAGCAGGGCGGTGAAATGGCGGGGGACAGGGCGACATGGCGGCGATTTGTGTGTGGCCACCCCGTACGGGAGTAAGGTGTCTGGCAATAGATAGATGGATTGACCTGTGGTTTACCCTTTTTACCTTAACTTGGCCCAGATTTTTTTAACTTTTTCAATTTATTTCATGTAGGTAAATAGCAGAAAAAGACAATTCTTAAACTCTACATCTTTTCCATAGCACTTCTTCATGACAAGCACAATATTTTAGTGTTAATCTGTTGTTAGTCAGCATTCAGAATGGAGAAATGACAGTTGTAGGCCAAGTTAGAATAAGAAGGGTGTAGTACTGCACTGTCCTTTTGTCCACTGTAACTTATTTAAAAATCCTGTCTCTGTCTTGAATACTGAGTTGTAGCAAGAGATTAACAGAATATGATGCTAGTCATGTATAAGTGTGAATGTATTTTTATGCCTCAGAGATGGAGTCAAGGTCCAGAGGCTTGAATGGTGAGTTATTGTGAGTGTGACCCATTTAACTGAGCAGCCTTTGCTAATTTTCCTATTAGATTTTTCTTGCTCTCTGGGCCCTATCTCATTCGATCCTTAGGCTGAAGAAAAAGGTCTGGATGATGATGGTGATGATGATGATAATAATAATAATGAAAAGGAAGAAAAAAATAAATAAAAGTATAATGAGGAATTCCTGTAGCTACAGTATATTACTGATGAAGATTTTTATCATTTGATGCATGTAACAGACCTTGTTGATGCTGTGGTGGCAGTGTTGCTGCATCCCAACAGTGCAGCTCGTGTGAGTGCCGCCTGGTGCCTGCGCTGCATCTGCCTGGCCCTCCCCTCACAGCTTCACCCCCTCATCACCCGCTGCTGTGACCGCCTCGACACACTGAAGTCATCACCTGAAGCCATTGCTGGTTATAGGTAGGTAGGATTAATTATAGGTAGTTCTGGTACTGTCATATATGAGCAGCAATACTGTAGTATATGCATTGTGTACAATAAATCCCCACTTGAAATCTAGGGTGTGTGCAGGTAAAATGCCACCTTAACTGAAATAACCTGAAGTGAGACATGTTTCTGGTTCGTGACCTAGAAGTTTGGAGCACAAACAGCACTTATTTCATACTTATAAGAAGCTTTATAATGAATCATAAGCAACTTTATTTGAATTGTAGAAGGTGAAGTATTAGCAGCTCAATAATGAAACAAATTTAAGTGAAGTAGCATTAACATGGACTCAAAGTATTAAATCAGATATCATCTAATATGGCATGTAACTGATGTGTATGTTGCAGTTGTGTGGTGTCTGCTCTGGTAGGCTGTGTGCACAAGACTCCACTTGGTATTCCACACATGCGAGGCAAAGTGCTCTTCAACATTGCTGAGGAGTTGCTTCGATCAGCCAGCCAGAACTCCCGACTTTCACTGCACAGAACTCAGGCTGGCTGGCTGATCATCGGCTCTATCATGACACTGGGTAAGACTAGCAGTTTGTGTTTCCCTGAAGAAGTGTGTGGCTTTCACCAGGCATGCTTTCTCCCTCCTTGTTTTGTGGGCTTTTTCTTCATTCTCTTTTTAGTTGGGAAATGGATGATAATGATGATTGTGATGTGAAGTAGAGAAAAGAGATACACTACCTGTAAGGTAATGGAAGGGTTTAATAAGTTTAAGAGTACTGATATGTGTTGGATAATGAATTAAATGTGACAGAAGACTGTATATGATCTGGGATGATGATATAAGGTTCATTGCATGAAGTCTGATAAACTGAAGGTAAAAATTTCTCTGTCTTTGAAATGTGGTAATAGTACTGTATATTGTTTTATTACACATGCATAATTACAGTTATGATAGGGTAGTATACCTTGTGAATGTCTTTGATAAACTTTGCTATAATACCAGTACTGTGTTATGAAAGTTTTAACAACTTACTTATGTTGCAGGTGTTGGAGTAGTGCGAGGTCTCCTTCCTCGAATGCTTCTGTTGTGGAAGAATTCTTTCCCAAGATCAAGTAAAGAAATTGAAAGTGAAAAAGCAAGAGGAGATGCTTTCACGTGGCAGGTTGGTTATAACCTCTCCCTGGAGGTGATGTCAGAGTGTGCACTGCTTGAAAGATGAAGCTTTGTAAAAGACAGTGCAGATGCCAGTTATTTTACCTTTAAATAGTGGTCTCTGAAGAATTTTTGCTGAAGTTATCTGGGTTGGTTGGGGTTTATTACTTACATAATACCACTTAGGGATGAGTGTGGCTGGTCACTCTCATCTTAAATGCCAGGACCAACTTGCCTAACCCTGGGCTCCTACACTTCTCACACAGGTTTAGATGATGGATGGATGGATCTGTGGCATTAGAGATTATAGTACCGGTACTTATATAAGCCTTTGAATAGACAGTATAGATGCTAACTATCATGTTCAGAGTTTGCTGAAGTTATGGGTTAATGATTATCACTGATTTTTGTAGGGCATGCCGTTGATAGCTTTCCCTCTTGTATGCTTCCTGTTTCCTTATGAGTTTGTGATACAACAGGTTTTCATGTGTTCTAAATTGTGTATTTTCTCAGGTAACTTTGGAGGGTCGAGCGGGTGCCCTTGCCTCGATGCACAGTTTCCTGATGCACTGCTCTGAGCTGGCTGCCGAGGACACTGTACGCAGGCTTCTCCTTCCTATTGAAGCTGCCCTCCTCATGCTGTCCAGGTGCAGACATGGTAGTTTTTTTTCACATTAATTTGGCCCAGATTTTTATTGTATTGTGCCTTACATTTTTGTAGCCCAGTGACAGAAAAAAGCGGTACAATGGCTCCTCATCCTTTCCATAACACTTCTTTGTGACTAGCAACATAATATAGTGTTAATCCATAGCTACAGCTTAGCATTCAAGATTGGAAAAAGGCAATATTAGACCAAGTTAAAGTGAATGTGTTCAAGAGTGCTAGATATGCCATGATCGTATTGTGTGAAACAAAGATGAAAGGGTGTGAAGTGGAGGAGTCGGAGGGTGTGAAATGTGTTAAGATTGGGCATGGATGGGGGAGGAAGATGCAAGGAAGGAGTTTTTTTGTTGATGAATGAGGTGTGTAGCGTATGCACCGTGTGATGACAGGAGTGAGAGAGAGAAAGACTGGTTTTGGGATGAGTTGGATGAAGCAGTGGGAGAAATGCCCAGGAGTTATAAAGTGATCGTAATGGACGATATGAATTGAATAGTAGGTACTGATCCTGTGTATGACATAATGGATTGTAATGGAGTACCAGGAGAAAATGATAATGGGAAGCGACTGAAGGATACCGGTATGTACCAGGAAAGGAGGTTGTGCATTAACCCCTATTTCATACACAAAGAATCACATAAATATACATGGTATAGAGGGAATGGGGATCGTGGTGGAAGGAGCCTAATTGATTTCGTGCTCATAGAGAGGTCGATGCTGGGAATGATTGCTGATATGAGGGCTGTGAGAGGATGATGTGGAGGTCTGTCAGATCATACAATTGTTGTGTGCAAGATGAAGCTGAAAGGAGTGAGGTGGACCAGGAGAGATTGGAGCAGTCATGGAGAAAGACTGAAAGTCGAGAAGCTGAGGATCAAAGAAATGGCAGATGAATACAGGACCAAAGTAGGGGAGGAGTTAGAATCAGTGAATTGGAATGAAATGGAGCTGGACAGCCTGTGGAATGTATATAGGGATTGCTTAGTTAGGAATGCTAAAGCAGTGTGTGGTGTGGCAAGAGTAATAACAAAGAAGAAAGTTATGGCATTGTGGGGTGAAGAGGTTAAGAGAGGAGTGGAGGAAAATAGGAAGAAGTGGCTAGAGTGGTTAGAGGACAGGGGTTCAATTGAAATAAGAGCTGAATATATTGAGAGCAAGAAGTACATAAAGAGACTAGTGAAGTGGAAAAAGTAGGAGGTAAATAAAGATCTGGGAAGAAAAATGAATACAAATTACTCTGAAAATAGGAAGTTATTCTGGAAAGAAGTGCGGAAATGTGGAAGTGACAGTGGAAAGAAATGTGAAAATGTAAAGGATGTCAGTGGTAGATTATTAACCCATGGGGATGAAGTAAGGACCAGATGGAAAGAATGTTTTGAAAGCCTAATGAATGTGAAAAGAGAGAGCAGGGCCAGTGTAAACATGATTGGTTTTGGGGGCGTGCAGAGAAGGAATGCAATGCCAGGAATTGTGACACTCGCGCAGGTGAAGAACGCTATGAAGCGGCCAAAAAATGGGAAAACGGCTGGGGTTGATGTGGTGTATGCAGAGATGATTAAGTGTAGTAGAGAGAGCAGAATGAAGTGCTTGTTGGAGATATGTAAGAAGGCATGGATGAACGAAACTGTGCCAGCAGAGTGGAAAAAGGCTGTGATTGTATCCTTGTACAAAAATAAAGGTGAGCGAAGTGAGTGCAAGAATTATCGTGGCATAAGTTTATTGAGTGTGGTGGGGAAGGTATATGGAAGAATTATTATAGAGAAAGTAAGAGACATATCAGAAGTCGTAGTGAGTGATGAAGAGGGTGGCTCAAGGAGTGGCAGAGGATGTGTGGGCCAAATATTTACAGTAAGACAGATAGTGGCGAAGGCTTGTGTAAAGGACCATAAAGTGTTTATGGCATTCATGGATCTGGAAAAAGCATATGACAAAGTAGACAGAGAAAGGATTGTGGAAGGTTTTGCACATGTACAGTATAGTGTAGATGGTAAGCTGCTAGATGCTGTCTAGAGTTTTTATGATGGTTTTGAAGCATGTGTAAGGGTAAATGGGCATCTAAGTGAATGGTTCACAATCGGCGTGGGCATGGGACAAGGTTGTGTGATGTCCCCATGGTTGGTTAATATATATATATATATGGATGGAGTGATGAGAGAAGTAAGAACACTAATAATGGAGGATGGCATTGGTAATGAATGGTGATGGATGGAATATCTCTAATTTGTTGTATGCAGTACTACTTGCAAATACTGGCCAAGAAGTTGGTAGACTAGTGCGAAGTTATGCTGATGTCTGTGAATGTCGTGCCTTGAGAGTAAATGTAGAAATGAGTAAAGTGTTGGTTATTGAGAGAGAAGATTACTCCCTGTGTGATGTTACAGTGAATTGAAAGAGATTGGAATTGGTGAGAGAGTCCAAATACCTGGGTACAGTGATAGAAAAGAGGGGAAAATGTGCAAAAGAACTGGAAAGTAGAATGACTCAAGGAAGGAAAGTAGCTGGTGCTTTGAAGGCCTTGATAAGAAACAGAGGCCTGAGTGTTGCAATTGCATGAGGCTTACATGAAAGCGTTAGTTCCAACTTCAACATATGGATGTGAGACTATGGTGTGGCATGAAAATGAAAAGTCAAGAGTGATGACGGTGGAGATAGGACTGCTGAGAAATGTATGTGGAGCACAGAGAGTGGATAGGATCCAAAATAATGTGATTCGTGAAAGATGTGGAGTGAGGAAGTCTGTGGCCACCAGAATCGAAGAGAGTGTACTGAGATGGTATGGTCCTGTGTAGAGAATGGATAACATTAGAGTGGTGAAAATGGTATATTTGAGCAAATTTGAAGGAGGGAGGAGGCAAGGTAGGCCAAGGGGAAGATGGAGGGATATGGTGGATGAGTGTGTGAGGAAGAGAGGTATGGGAGTCAGGGAGGCTAGGGGACTGACAAGAGATCGAGCAGGCTGGATGAATGTTGTGAGAAGAAGTGCATGATCAGGGATTTGGCACCCCTTTTTAACTTGACAGTGTCCTGATTGACTTTATCGGATAAGTTTATGTGAAGCTACAGAGTGTGATGAATGTTTTTAGTGTATCAGATAGAGCCAAGATTCCAGGGGCTTGAATGGTGAGTGAACGGAAGCATGGCCCATTGGATTGGGCAGACTTAGGCTGTCTGGACTTTGCTACTTCTCACCCTGCCCTAGGGTGGGAGAGGAGGTCCGGATGATCTATCTATCTATCTATAGCCCGACGCCCTAATCCTGCAAAGGGTGGGCGCAGACAAAACGCCTCCAAGTCGCTCTGTCACCGACCATTTGACTACCCTCCCCCCAACTCACCCCCCCCTCCCTCATATACCTCTCAACTCCATCCCTCCACCTCATCCTCGGTCTACCTCTCCCTCTCCCTCCCTCCACCTCACCTACATATACCCTCTTAGTCAGTCTTTCATTCTCCGGATGATGATGGTGAAAATAAAGTAAAAAGATTTTAGTCATTATTTATATACAGTATAGTGGTTGGTTGGGGTGCTTACCATGTATTCACTTGATATAGTGCAGCTCTCTGGTGATGGCCCTTTCCTCTCTTTCTTCTGTCTTTCCTTCCTTCCTTTTCTGTCTTTCTTTGCTTCATTCTTTCTTCTTCCGTCTGTCTATGGGTGACTCTTCACTGAGTGACAAGCCAAGTGGTTTCCAGTATACTAGGAAACCATTTGTTTCTCAGGGTGGTAACCATATACTGTAATCAAATTATGGCACCTGGTGGTTTGATGGACAGTTAAGTTGCTCCAATCGGATTGAGCCCGTGCAGCTTTCTATCCAAGGCTGGTTGGGGTTTATTTCTCACATAATGCCACTCAGGGATGAGTGAGGCTGGTCACTCTCATCTTAAATGTCAGGACCAACTTGCCTAGCCTTGGGCTCCTATGCTCCTCTTGGGGCTTCGCAGGATTAGATGCTGCTGATGCCTTAGCTAACTGGCTAAGAAAGCACCCAAACATGTCTCCAGGCTAGGACACAAACATTAAATTTACAGTCTAGTTCCCTGTTTCGGTTTTATGTTGGAACAGGCTGTAGCAATAGGATTAAAAAATAAACCAGTTCTAGTAGGCTGAAAAAATACCCCTCACTTTTTCCATCCATCCATTGATCATCAGTAATAATAATAAGTGGTAGGTGGGATAATAAGTGGTAGGTGGGGGCGCTCATCATCCACCCACTCAGTGCTGCTATCAGGTGTCTGCCCTTTTTCTCCACCTTCCTTCTTTCCTTGCTCCTCTTCTGTATTTCTTTCCATCCTTCATTCCTCTTCCTTCTGCCTGCGGGTGACTTTACACTCCCTCTTCTGTTTTCTGTCTGTCTTTCCTTCATTCTTTCTTCCTTATGCCTATGGGTGATTCCACACTGAGTGACAATTCAAATTCAAGCCCGTCTACCTACCAGAGTGCTGGTGGCTTATCTCCATCTTCACACCAATGCAAGAGACGTGAATTACAAAAAGACGAGGATGATGAAGAGTTCGAACTTAGAAACACACGATCTGATGATAATCTACTTAATATTAAAAATAAAAAGTCGAAAAAATGACTCGGGGAAGGTAATCGGGTTGATAAGAATTAGCGCAGTGGGGGTTAACGATATTTCTTGCATGTTTTAGATAATGGGAGAACATTTATGATGTGATGGTTATTATAAAATTCAATGTACTGTATATGGTGTTATGTTTAATATTGTTTTAAACTTGGTACCCTCAGCATCACCCACATAGTGAAGCAGTATGGGCAACACCTGAAGGCAGCCACTGCCATGGTCAGACTACGCCTTTACCAGGTCCTCTCACTCCTTCCACCACAGTCATTTGAGAGTGAGTCTGTTTTTTGTGTCATATGAATAATTGATTGCTGTTGCCAGGATGATTTATGAATAGTGTTTGTTTTCACACTTGCTTAAAACATACTATAATTTATCATTTTCCAATAATATCCTATTGTGCATTTTCCTCTCCTAAATACAGTAGTTTCTTTGATCTTCAATGTATTTTCACAAATCTGTCATGTATAGGGAATACATTTCTCACAATATTAAGAGAAGAGGTACTAGGAATACAATTGAAAATTATTTGCAGATATTTATAATTTTAAATTGCGATTGAGTGAATAAAAAAGCTAATTGACTATCTGCTTTTAGGTCATTACACAAGTATCCTGAAGTTACTGGTGAGTGAGTTCACTTTAGCAGAGAGTGGAGCCAATACCACCACATCTCTCCTGCGTACTATGTGTCACGCCGATGATTCCGTCATTCTTGGCTCATGGCTCCAGCACACTCACCATAAGTCAATTGAGGATCAGGTAGGGAGATTATTTGTTGATGTTGTTTAAACTTTACTCTGAGTGATTACTAGGACCTATTATTGTTATTATTATTTTTTTATTGTTGCTGCCAAATGATGTTACTCATTTCAAGAAGCATGCCAGCATGAAAGATTATGTAACATTGCATTATCATAACCAGTGCAGTTTCATTCTCTTGGGTCATCATGTTATGATATTAATAAAATGGTTACATTGGTAAAAAAATGCTTTGAAATTCTTGACTGCTCATTTGTGTCTGTTTCTCAGCCTTGTGTGAAATACTGTAATATATCTTCCTTTGACCAGCTGCAAGCCAACAGTGCAAGTGGGTCAGGTGCCCTGGAACATGACCCAACCTTCCTCTACCGCCCATTGCCCGAAGGGGAGACCATACCTGGACCATTGCCCCTGGGGGTGGCTGTCATTGATGCCTCGGTGGTGCTATTTGGACAGATGTTTCCCCTGGTTGCTAATAAGCATAGACTAAAGGTGGGAATTTTATGGTTGATGAGAGTAAATCTATTAGTTGTATGTGAAATGCAGCTATTAAAAAATACCCCCCAGAAATATACAAGGATGCTGATAGTTAGGCCTGTAAGCCAGTATTTTGGTAATTTGAATGCAGGGTGACTGACTGTCAAGCCCATTCATTGGGGATGCTGTGATAGTTCTCTTCCTTTTGTGATTTCTCTCTATTTGCATTCTGGGCACTACCTCACTTGATCCTTAGGTAGAAAGAGGTCAGAATGGTGAAGAATTGCATTTGAACTGTAACGATGATTTTTTTTGCAGATGTTGAATTTATTTGGTGATATGATTAGAGCGTCCAAGAGCCAACGTCAAGAAGCAGTCCAGATGAATATTTTTACGGCTGTTCTCAGTGCCCTCAAGGTGCTCAGTGATAACAAGGCTTCCTTTGGTCAAGATGATGTCAAGAAAGCTGCCACTACTTTACTCTTGGTAGGTACTGTGTTTATTGTATTCCCCCCCCCACCCAAGATGCAGTGCTGTTCCTCTGCTTGTATTTATTAGCCATGAGTAGTGTAATTAATGTCTGATTTTAAGGAAATTGTGGCTGTGATATTTATTCTTTATCTTTGAATATTAGTAAGACTTCCCTTATTAGTGTGCAGAAATTAGGGTTATGAATTCACTCTCTGTCCGTCTGTCTATTGCCAGACGCCTTAATCCCATAAGGGATGGCCACAAACAAATCGCCTCCATGTCGCCCTGTCCGCTGCCGTTTCACAGCCCTCCCCCCCAGCTTACACTTCCCCACTCTCATATACCTTTTCACTCCATCCCTCCATCTCATCCTTAGCCTCCCCTTCCCCCTCTCCTCCTCACTCACATACACTCTCCTTGTTAGTCTCTCTCCATCCTCTCCATATGGCCAAACCACATCAGTGTATTTCTCCTAACGCTTTCTGTCACATCCACATCCACACCACAACGTTTCTTCACTCCTCATTTTTCAGTCTGTCTCTCCATGTATCTCCACATACTCCTCTCAAATAACTCATCTCCACTTCTCTCACTCTTGATTTGTGTCCATCCAACAAGGTCCAAGCTTCACCTCAGTACATTAGAGTTGGTATCACAGTACTATCATGCAGTGACTTTTTTTATTTCCATGCACACATTCCTATTTCTTATCACTATTTCAAAGAACCAGCAACCTTTAACTGATAAATGTTTATTCAGTTCGGTGAAATAAATGTAATCTAAGAGGAGTTTTTGTAGTACTGATTTATAATGTGTGAGTTAAAAGCAACAGAGAGATCTCCACATCTGTGTTCTTAAATTTGATTTTATCTTGATGGAAGTTCCTGCATAGCAAGGGAAAGTTCTCTCCCATACTAGTGTTTTGAATCCTAGTACTGTACTCTGTGGGTAAATGCAGCATTTCATACTTGTATGGTGGTGACCATCATCCACTCACTGGATGTAGTGCTGCCTACTTCTTCCTTAGCCTTTATTTTTATTTTTATTTTTTTATTTTTTTTCTGTGCCTGCCCTCCTCTCTTCCTGTTTCCCCCATCTTTCCTGTCATTTCTTATTGCTTTTCTTTCCTTTACAGGTGGCTTTACATTGAGTGACAAGCCAAATGGTTTCCTGTAAGTCAAGAAACCATTTATAACGGTGGGTGGTAACCATATAACCAAATCCTACGTGTCAGCAAGTGGGTTGGTGGAGGTTTAGTGCCCCTCCCCGTAAAACAAATAACTCAAAGACAGTGGCCACCCCTTATGGGATTATGGTGTCTGGCAATAGATAGATAGATAGATAGATCTTACTACCGTATATGCCGGTGTATAAGGCCAACCTGTGTATAAGACTATTCCCAATATTTCCACTCAGAATGTGGGTTTAGAGGTATACTCTATGCATAAGACGAGTACCAACTCTTTAGACACTGGGAACTTGTTGCCCCAGTAACCTCAGTTCTTCATTACTCTTCCCACTGACCAGTGAAGTGATACTATTACCATGTTGCCAAGCAACACAGCCTTTGGTTAGGTTTTACTTTAAACCGGCTTCTGCATGGGTTTTACAAGCTACCTTGGCTGCATGTGCCACCTCTGATATCAAAATGGGTTGTACATTTAATAATTGATTATTAAAAACTTAATATCATGTGACTGTGAATTTTATAAAATAGGTTAAAGGAAGTTACATTTTATTAAAATCATCACAATAACTGTCAGTGATTAAAAACCTTCAAATTCAGTATCATCCACATCTGACATTATCAGTTCATAAACTTCATCCTGCGTTAAAGTGTGCAGTTTTTCATCGTAAGGATCAGACTCTGAATTCTGAAGCGTAGCTTCGGCATCAGCTTCCTCTCCCTCATCTGCCCACAAAATGTCATTTTCTGTGCCATACACTGAACTGGATATTCCACATTTCTTGAAAGAGTTAATGACTGTTTCCACAGAAATATCATTCCATGCCTTGATAATAAAATCACAGCTCATCTTGACTTGAAGCATGCATATTCCGACCACTTGTATACGACTTTTTACCACTGATCATTCACTCGTTCCATTTCTCACTTGGTCTTTGAATGGTTTACTCAGACAGATATCAAGTGGTTGTAGGACTGAAGTTAATTCACCAGGAATAATGGCAGTGTCACTGTTGTTTATCACTGTTGGTAATAACCCTTGCTTCATATCTGGCAACCCTGCACTCGGTGGTAATTTGTAAACAACCCAGCCAGGCGAAACACACGATGGTGTCCATGGTGTGAGCTCAACAGTTTACTCATCTTTCATATGTCCTCAGGGCCTTATCCATGGAGATATTTTTAATAAAAGTTTGTCTTCATATAGAAAACAAGTTGTGTCTGATGACGATGTTAGTAATTTCAACAGTTTTTGACCGTATAAGTACAATATTCAGGGAAACAAGGTTCAAGGTGACTGTTTGGCAGTGTTCCCTATCACGCCTATGGATCCCATAACCACAGTATGTAGAGGTTAGGATTTTATACCCAGTGTGTAGGACGACCCCCCATTTCTGGGGATTTTTTAATGAGGGTCAAGAGTTGCCCTATACACTGGCAAATACGGTAATTGTGTATTTTTTCCTACCAGGGAGGTCTGACTCACCCCAACTCAACCCTGCGGTGTGCATCAGGTGAAGCCATTGGACGGATGGCTCAGGTTGTGGGGGACCCACGCTTTGTTGCAGAGATGGCTCAGAACAGCTTCGACAAACTGAAGAGTGCCCGTGATGCTGTCAGCCGAACAGGGCACTCTCTGACACTGGGCTGCCTACACCGCTATGTTGGTGGCATGGGATCTGGCCACCACCTAAGCACTTCTATCAGTATCCTGCTTGCATTAGCTAAAGACACCACATCCCCTTTAGTTCAGGTCAGTTATGTATTCTGCTGGACTTCTTTCAGTTTTTGAAGTAAAGTGGAACTAATAGTTGACAAAGCTTCAGTTTTGTTTATAAGTATCTGATGGGTCTCAGTCAGCCTGTCTGTATTTTTTAATAGTTTGATATCTCATGAATTGTTCCAGATATGCAGGGCCTGCATATCTGGAACAATTTATGGGATTGCAATAAAACCTCGAGAATGACTCACCACCTGGAAAAATTTCTCAGAAGAAAGACTGTGTTATTTACCTTCGTAATGCACAAAACGACCGTTTGCTAAGCTAGTAAAAGGAGGAATGACGCATTACTGACTGACCAGTTCCCTCTCCCTCTCGCCCTACCCCCACCTGCCCAGACGTCACCGTTTCTTCTCTCCTCACTCCTCATCTCTTTCCTGCCCTTCCAGCCATGACCATGCCCTCTTGTGGATCAATGAGAAGTTCCCATGAATATGGCCACATTCTCCTATATAGGGAGTAACTTCAGGGCCGTTGGGGCACCAGAATTTATTTAACAATGTATACAGAAATTTTACTTGCTGCATTTTTATATCAGTGGCACAATACTAGAGGGTGGCCTGTGAAGATTTCCTATGCAGTATTCAGTTTTCACCGTATACATAAGGACCACCCTAATGCAGGCATGGTAATTATGGCTTTGGAAACTGCTATTTGGTACCATTAAGTAGTTGAAGAAAATGAACTATTAATAAGATGAAGATAATAAAATATATTTTTGTTATAAAGGTGTGGGCCCTGCATGCCCTGTCCCTGATTGGTGACTCTGGAGGGCCAATGTTGCGATCGTATGTGGAGCCATCGGTGGGTCTGCTGTTGGAGTTATTATTGACTGTACCCCTCCACACACCTCACGTCCACCAGTGCATTGCCAAGTGTCTCCAGGCTCTCATCACTACTGTTGGCCCAGAACTGCAGGGTTTGTGTTCTTACACACGTAACATCCTTGTCTTATCACACTCACAGTCTTAACTCCTGTATGGAGAGAATTATTGGGATCTTCAACCGAATGAGATAGTATGGCAACAACAAGAATAAACCAAAAAAAGTGCATTATCATTCTGAAGGGATTAGTATAGATTTACTGGTGAAATGGAGAGTGCTTTAGTATGTCGTGTGTTACATATGTTATACTCTTTTCTGAAGCAGCTGTGGTAAAGTGAATTTGCAAATTGAAAGTGTTTATTGTATCATGTGCTTCACCATACTGTGTTGCAAAATTGATGATGTCAGTGTCGTTTAATCCAAAATAGGGCTGACTTTGTTGTTTATTAAATAACTGATAAGGATTTATTTATAATAAAAGTTATGTCCACTTATCCTTGACTTCTGAAACTATGATAATTGATGGTATGTTATGTATATGGTAGTTTATGATTCTAAATAATGCTACCGGTACTTATGTTTGTACCAGGGAGCAGCAGCAGTGTGGTGATGGTACGCTGGTCACTGCTTTGTGGGTGTGGACTGGTGCAAGAACATCCTGACCCGCTGGTGCAAGCAGAGGCCATTGCTTGCCTTCAGCAGATGCATATGTTTGCACCCAGACATGTCAACCTCTCATCACTTGTGCCCATGCTTGTGGTTAGTTAATTTACCTCTGGCTTGCACTTTACCCTAAATATTTTCATAGTGTGTTTCTCATAGAGCCAGGATTCCAGGGGCTTGAATGATGAGTGAACGGAAGTGTGGCCTGTTTGATTTGGGCAGGTTTCTGCTGTCTGGACGTTGCTATTCCTCACCCTGCCCTTGGGTGGGAAAGGAGGTCTGGATGATGTTGATGATGTTTCTCATATCAAGGAATATCAGTGCCTTAATACTACAAAGTTTTAGTTGTGTTTAACATCTCAAATTATAATTTGTCAAAGGAGTGTAAGATTTTTCTGTAAAGGGGTTTAGTTTTTACTGGCGGGTTATTCTTGGAGCATATCCTTTTGGTCATGAAAACTTTAACATATCTTTGACTAATAAGAGTGGGTACCTGTTGTTTTGTTTTTATCATGTTTGCAATATAACAGAGGAAGCTGAGCTGTGACCATCTGCTGTTGCGTCGTGCTGCTGTGTCGTGTCTCAGACAGCTGTCGCAGCGTGAGGCCTGGCAGGTGTGCCAGCATGCCCTCACTCTTACTCAGCCCAGTGAAGAGCATGAACAAGGTAGCTGCTAGTTAGTTTGGGAAGAATAATTTTAGCAGTTTTGTTGACATTATCACACTGAAGTGAACAGGTTAATTAAAGATAAAGCATTAATTTTACATGATTGAAGACAGTGTGCTGGTCAGTTTGTTGACTCCTGTTTTGATAAATATTTGGCAGCTACTGCAAGGTGAAAATATGTCTGTAACCATACATAAGAACTAATGCAAGTGTGCAGTAGAATGGAAAAGGCTGAGCTCTTGTTTGTTTTTCAAAGCATCATGAAATAGACAAAAACATTGATCTTCACTTTTACGTCAATAGTCATTATTATGTTTGTTATTTTTTAGCACAAATTCTAATGCAAACATGGTGTGAAGGTTCGAGCATGAGTGACACTGGCCTGCCTGGGCTTCTGTTTGGACTGCTGGACACTGAGACAGACTGTGTGCTGGTGAAAAATGTACACCACACCCTTACCTCCATGCTACAGGCTCTGGCCACATCACATCTCAACATGTGGCTCACACTCTGTCAGGAGGTGCTTACTAGTACTACAGGTAGGTCATGTCTTACATTCATCATTCTTAACCCCTTAACCGCGGGGCGTCACTTTTGTGACGCTTGGGAGCAAGGGATCATACCGCGGGGCGTCACTTTTGTGATTCTGTGTTATTTTGAATTCACCCGGGCTTCCAAGTGGGGGCTTGTATCATCTATCAGTACTGCCAATGTCCAACACTAGTCAGCACTCCTAATCTCATCTGTACTCCCATCCATTGTTGACAATTTAGCCATTTCTCCCCGTTCTTGACTCCCCTCCCTACCCCCCCTCCATTACCCTATCCTCTCGCCTGCCCGGCCATGCTACGCTAAGTAAATCTTCCCTGGAATTTTTCACTGATTTCATCCATTGAAATAAGCCCTATGCCCTATTCTTATACCAAATAATATATACAAGAAAGAAATAAGGTAAGTGAGAGTGCCATACACCTGGAATTGGCTAATTATCACCTGACAACACCTCACGTGCGCTAATTTTCACTGTTTTTTTCCCCTTGAAATATGCCGTATAATCTATTTTCGTAATAAATATACATATAAGGAGGGAAGGGAGAAGCCTAAGTGATATTTACATTCACCAGGAACTACCTAATTTATAATGTATTGTCTAGATTTCCTGCCAATCATTTCAGTGAAATACATAGCTGTTTCAAGAGCTACGTTGGTAGTACTGAATATCCCCTAAGTAGGCCTCTACCCCGGCCCTCCGTTATCAGTTCTCTCTCATCTTCCGAAGGGGAGGTACGCCTGTTCCTCTTGCTGACTTCAGGGCCTTTTTCATCCCCATGCAAAGGGCCCTGTGACCTTTACCCGCTACTAAACCTCGTGTGGAAAGAGGTAAAGGGCTGACAATTGATAAAAGAGTGACTACGATCTTTCTATTGAGTAAAACAGTGCAAGTGGAATTGTAAATAATGTGTAAATAATGTGTAAACAGCAAGTGAAAGTAATGAATGTAAATATACGTGAACAATGGAAAATAGTTTTATAAGTTACTTCAAGTGACAGTGCATAACACAGTGTAAATAAAATAGAAATGTAAATAACGTAAATAAAATAGAGAACGTTAATAGAAATGTAAATGAGTAGTATTATAAGAATACGAGTATATACCCTAGGAGTAATGAAAGTGAAAGTTTCACTCTAGCATGTCTGAATACTATGAGTTATGAGAGTGAAGATGAAAGTGACTTTCACTCTCAATGCAAGTATACAGGACGAGAAAGTGAATGCTACGTATTTTACTGAAAGAAATTGAATCCCTACAGTGACAATAAACTAATACTACTGAAGGAAACTTATGGATAAAGACTGTAGATATATATAAGTGTTATATAGTAATAGATATATAAAGTGTGAGGGGTTTTATGAATAATAAATGACAGAGTACCAAGAGCGAATCAGCGCAAGTGCGGCGGTCAGACGCGCTCATAATTTTCATTGCTTTCACAGTGGGTTTTTTTTTGGAGTATGGATCCCAAACTACTTGAAAATCATAGAGTAGTGTTTATAGTGTTAATATCTGGCTGTGGTAATCATATTACGGGTTGTCGGGAAGTGTAAAGTGGAGACTTCGTTACCCAACTTCAGAGGTCTCCACAAGTCCTACAGTAACTGACGAAGGCTCAACAAACATTCCAGGAGAAAGCTGAAGGTATGTGCCATAAGCATATATAATTTTAATATTCTGGGACTAATAACTGATTTTTGGCAAATATTTTTTGAGAGTCTGTCGGAGCCCGAATAACCCCGCGGCACACGCAAAACATCGGTAAACATGACCGCGGTGTAGGGGTTAAAGCACTCTTATTGTTTGCCGTATGCCGTGGTTATTTGATGTTTTTTTTTTTTTTTTTTTCCCCTGGTATTCACAGTTTTTCTGTAGTTAATTTGTTATTTTGTGAAGTCTCTAGCATATACAGTAGTAGAGTGACAGGCATCCTTACTGCATGAGATATTCAGTTAGGGTGGATTTGAAGTACTGTACTGTATGTATTGATTTCAGCTATAGTGATGGTTGGGTCGATTGTCTTTTGGTTCATTTAATACCATCATTTTTGTATGCTGTTTACAAATTAATGGTTGTTTTCCTTTTGTGTCCCAGAGAGCAGTGTGAGTGAGGGTGGAAGCAGTGAGGCAGGCGAGGAGGCAGGTGATGATGACATGGCTGTAATCCATGCTGGAGGGGAGCCAGACCCCCATCCCAGCATACCCCCGCGCTGGACTACCCGGGTGTTTGCTGCACAGTGCATTGCCAAAATTACACATGAGTGTCAAAACAACACAGCACACTTTGATCTCGCCCTGGCTAGGGAGTTGCAGACCACGAAGTTGAAAGGTTGACATTAAATATAGCATATTTTTCAGGCATTCCCCTTCATATATTTGGGATGTTTTCCTAGAATATGACATCCTTTTTCATATAATCAGTTCTATACACTGGGGAAAACTGGCAGCTTCATAGATGGCAGTGGCACTTTATAAGAAATCTTTTTATAATTTGTAAATTTAGTTCCAGAAAAGGAGCATAAAAATGGAACTTACATTGAGGGCCTACTGTAGTTAGGGACATATGACTAGCAAAAGCAACACTGCATGCGATGACCTCACTCTTGCCAGGGAGTTGCAGACCACTAAATTAAAAGAATGGCGATGTACATTTCTGGTTTCTCAGTGGCCATGGTTCTGGTGATGCTACTGATAGGTAGATAGTTAAACAGTAGAAGTCTCGTAATCTGAATGGCAGGGGGCTGAGGGTCTTTCGGACTACTGTTTTTTTTGGACTATTGGATGGGACCTCTGAAAACATTAGAAATATGAACATCCACGATCACTAATTTCTGCCCAGGAGTGTCCCCTTCCTACCCTTGTTTACCCAGGGAAGAGAGGAGGGGAGGACGAAATGAGCTCCACATGCCTCTACCCCAGCTCCCAACCCTCCCCCATACCCCTACCTAACCCCCCCCCACCCATCATTCTTAACTTGTAGTTACATCCCAAGCTGATTTCATGTTTAACATTCTTGGTCCCACTACTAAAACAAACATACTGTAGAACACTAGGATAGGTATCCATCCATCCATCCATCCATCATCCAATCCTATGTTGCCCCATAGAGGAGCGTAGGAACCCTGGGCTAGGCAAGTTGGTACTGACATTTATGATGAGAGTGAACTAGGATACATAAAATGTAAACGGTATAACTTAAAACATGCTGCATCAAGAAGTTAATGCATTATGACGGTGACAGTAAAACCAAAACGTTAACAACTGCCACCTCAGGCCTCATGTGTTGGGTGCACTGCAGATGATGCAAAAATACAAAGGAGAATTACTAGCACAGACTCTTGTAGGGAGCTACAAGAAGAATTAAATAAACTTCATGAATGGAGTAGTACATGGCAAATGGAATTCCTTGTGGACAAGTGTCATGTAATCAAGTTTGGTAAAAGTGGAAAAAGACCTGATTGGGATTATAAGTTAGGAAATAAAACCCTATACACATCAGAAAGAGAGAAAGACCTAGGTGTGATTATCAATAACAGACTATCTCCGGCTGACCACATCAGCGAGAAGGTACGGAACATGTATACACTGCTTGCAAATAAGAGAATAGCTTTCACATACGTAAATGAAGACATGCTAAGAAGGATAATAACATCATTCATTAGACCAACCCTGGAATATGCATCAGTAGTCTGGAGTCCTCATCTCAAAAAGCATATAGACAAGATTGAAAAAGTTCAAAGGGCCGCTACAAGATGGATACCAAGCTTAAGGGACCTAAGCTTTGAAGAAAGACTAAATAAACTGAATCCACCAACACTACAGGAGAGAAGGAAAAGAGGTGACATGATAATGCTATATAAGTGCATATCAGGAAAGGAGAAAATAGACATAAATGATTACTTAACATATGGAGAAGCATCAGCAAGAGGACACTACAAAAAACTGCATCAGAAGAGAGGTGATAAAGACGTAAGGAAATTCAGTTTCCCAAACAGAGCAATTGATCAATGGAATGCACTACCGAATGAAATAGTGTGTGCCAAAACAATTCACAAATTTAGGGATATGTACGATAAATATGGTTTAAGACATAGGACAGTACGAGCTTGACTCATTCCTGTAAAGATACAATTAGGTAAGAACAATTAGGTAAGAACACACACACACGCACACACACACACACACACAGTGTTATAATGCATTAATTTCTTGTTGCAGCATGTTCATAGTTAAGGTATATTATATACTTTTTATGTATTGTAGTGTTTTATGTTTGTGTATTAGTAATGTGACTATGAGAGTAAAGTATAAGGTTAGCTTGAGATGTAACTGCCAGTTAAGAATGACGATTTGGGGGTTGGGTTGGGTAAGGGTATGGGGGAGGGATGAGAGCTGGGGTTGAGGCAGGTGGAACTCATTTTGTCCCCCACTCCCATTACCCTGGGTATATAAGGGTAGGAAGGGGGCACCCCTGAGCAGAAATTAGTGATTGCAAGTGTACAAGATCATTAAAGAAACACTTAAAATTATATGGGTTATTTTACTCAACGGAAATGCATAGAAGTGTAGATGAATAGTTGCAGGCAGGTACAACCAAGGCCAAGAGCAGGTCCAGGCCAGATAAATCCTTAGATAAAGACCAGAAAAATTTTTAAAAATTTGCCATGAAAGATTCAGAGTATTGGGATTTTGGGATTATTGGTCGTCGCATTGGAGAACTTTTACCGTAGTTTTTTTTTTTTTTTTTTTTTTTTTTTTTTTTTTTTAATAGGAGTTTTACTGTTACTTATTTTCAGGAGACTTTCCCCCCCCCCCCCATTAAAGGAGAAATTTACTAAACTGTTGCTGTTTTCAGGAGACTACCTAGTGCTTCACCTGAGCGAGCTGGTGAGAATGGGGTTCATGGCAGCCACCAGTGATAGTGACCACCTCCGCCTCGAGGGTCTGCGCATCCTACACATCATTATCGACAAGTTTGCTCACATCCCTGAGCCAGAGTTCCCTGGCCATGTCATACTGGAACAATACCAGGCTCAGGTGAGGTTATTCTTGTTTCACTGTAACTTCGTCTAAAATTACCATCTCTTCAATGCCGTAGTTAAAAATACCAGGCTCAAGTGAGATATACTCTTTTCACATTAACTTGGCTTAACATTGCCTTCTTTTCAATGTTGCAAACTACTTGGATAATACAAATCCCAGCTTAGGTATACCAATATATCATTTTATTTCTTCCCACTGTAACTTGGCCTAAAATTGCCATCTTGCCATCTCAAATGCAGAGCTGTAACACAAGATTAACACTAGAAATATAGTACTAGTCATATAAAAGTGCTGTGGAAATCATGAAGAGCCATTACTTGAAAAAAGTTAGATCAAAAATCTGTATCAGGTTATTGTGAATAAATTGAAGCTAGGAGATAGTCATTGATATCTCTGTGCTTGATGTTTACTTTTTTTTCTGTGTACAAAGGCATATTATCTGCACCTGTCATTTCTTCTTTTCTTAGTCTTTTTGTAGAGGTATTTACCTGAGTGTAGATTAACTGTTATGCAGCCAAACGGTATCCAAGAAAGTATGAAATTATTCAAATCTTTGATATTTTTTCATTATCATCATCATCATCATCATCATCATCATCATCATCACTATCTAATCCAATGTTGCCCCATGAGGAGCCTAGGAGCCCAGGGCTAGGCAAGTTGGTTCTGACATTTAAGATGAGAGTAACGAGCCTCGTGCATACATGAGTTGAACAGTGAACCCCAGCCATCCCATGGATATAAACCTACACCGGCTCAATCCGATTGGAGAGCCTTAATTACTGACTAAACCACCAGGCGCCACAATTTGGTTATATGGTTATCATTCAGCATAGTAAATGGTTTCCTGGTGTACAGGAAACCATTTGGCTTGTCACTCAGTGTAAAGTCACCCATAGGCAGAAGGAAGAGGAAAGAGCGAAGGAAGGAAAGAGAAGAGTGAGTGTGAAGTCACCTGTAGGCAGAAGGAAGAGGAAAGAATGAAGGAAAGACAGACAGAAGAGGGAGTGTAGAGTCACCTGTAGGCAGAAGGAAGAGGAAAGAATGAAGAAAGTAATGACAGAAGAGGAAGGAAGAGAGGAAGGGACAGTCATCCAAGAGCAGCATTACATCGAGTGAGTGGATGGTGAGCGCCCCCCACCTACCACTACCTTTTTAACAGTTTTTATTGTTGTTAGAAACCACGTTGTTAATTGTGAAATATAAATTTTGACAGGTTGGTGCTGCTCTTCGGCCAGCGTTTGCCCCAGACACAGCCTCTCATGTCACAGCTCGGGCTTGTGAGGTCTGCAGTGCTTGGATTTGCTCAGGTCTGTTACTAGTATTTGTGTGTTTGTTAAAGGAGAGCAACATATAATTGTTAGTATTTTTAGTACTGTGGCAGCATTCCCTGTATTGATTTTCTTATATCATGAATAAATGGCAACATATTCAGATGTATTGCCTGTTTTTGTAAGATGCTTTTGTATTATCAGGAACAAAAGTTTGCCCAGTATTTCATCTCTTTTGCTCCTCACTTTCCTTGCTGGCAAATATTCTTAAACATGGAGGATTGTTATGATTCTCTGCCCATAGAAGATGCTCTTTTATGTCTTGCATTAAGATGAAAAGTGAGAATCCCTAAGTGTTAAGAAGAAGCATTGGAATACTAGTCAAACTTTTGTCCTTGACTGTAGTCTGACTGACTGTTGTGTTAATGGCATATACACTAATGCAGGTGTGGCGCGAGACTTGAATGACTTACGTCGGGTGCATCAGCTTTTGGTGTCATCCCTGGCCAAGCTGAACAAGGGTAATACCAAAGGCCTGTATAATGAGAGCGCTGCCACCCTAGAGAAGCTCGCCATTCTCAAGGCATGGGCTGAGGTCAGTGTCAGTGCCTGCTTCTTTCATGCATAGATATCATGTTCTTTTTGTAATTCAGACTGCTTGCCTGGACTCTCATGTTGCACCACCTCTTCTTACTGTGTGTAGAATACAATCCATTTTCCATATGTTCTTCCACTACTGGCAATTGGTGTGTGTATGCAACTGCTGCTCATAATAGCAATGTTTTGAGCATGGTTTATAGCTACCACCATATATTCCTCAGAGAAAAAGCAAGTAAATCCTTCCACTTATGAATTTTACCTTAAAGGGAGAATATATGTGATACTGTACAGTATTTAATTTACACAGTGAAATTTTATTTTATGTTTTTCATATACTGTTAGTATTAACAGAGAATTTGCCTCAGGAACTAAAATATGATTACATTTCCTCTGTTAGTGGTAGGTGGGAGCACATACCATCCACTCACTTGATGTAGTGCTGCTTTGGGTGTCTGCCCTTTCCTCTCTTCTTTCCTTCCTCTTCTGTCTTTCCTTCATTCTTTCCTCTTTCTTCTGCCTATGGGTGACTTTACACTCCCTCTTTTGTCTTTCTTTCCATCATTCTTTCCTCTTTCTTTTGCCTGTGGGTGAGTTTACACTCTCTCTTCTGTCCATCTTTTCTTCTTTCTTTCCCCTTCCTTCTGCCTATGAGTGACTCTACACTGAGTGACAAGCAAATGGTTTTCTATACACCAGGAAACCATTTACAACACTGGGTTGTAACCATATAACGAAATTATGGCACCTGGTGGTTTAGTGGGTAAAGAAGGTGCTCCAGTCATATTGAGCCTGTGTAGGTTTATATCCAAGGGGTGGTTGGGGTTTATTGCACATGTAATGCCATTGAGGGTTGAGTGAGGCTGGTCACTCTCATCTTAAATGTCAGGACCAGCTTGCCTAGCTCTGGGCTCCTATGCTTCTCATGGGGCGACATAGGATTGGATGGTAGATGGATGGAATATTAATCCCAATGAATCTGTACCTGTTGATGTTGCTTGGTAGATGGATGGAATATTAATCCTAATGAATCTGTACCTGTTGATGTTGCTTTCTGTTTTAGGTGTATGCAGTTGCTCTGAAAGGTGCCAATGGAGGTGAAAAGATTGATGACGATGTGGTTGAAGACGACAGACCAGAATCTGAGTCTTCGCTGCAGCCATCTGAGGAGAGTCTGCTGAGTCTAGTGCAACCAGAGTTAGTAGCATTGTCCAAGTCCTGGCTGGCAGCACTAAAGGATAATGCTCTTCTCTCTCTTCCACCTGGTACAGTAGTAACATTCCTTGGTGATGTACGTATATGAAAAAATTTCTACCCTTTCCTCTCTTCCTTGCTTCTTTCCTTCTTTCCTTTTCTGTCTTTCTTTCTCTCATTCTTTCCTCATCCTTCTGTTGACAGGTGACTACACTGAGTGACAAGCCAAACAGTTTCCTGTACACTAGGAAACCATTTACTACACAGGGTGGTAACCATATTACCAAATTATGGCACCTGGTGGTTTAGTGGGTAATTAAGCACTCCAATCAGATTGAGCCTGGGCAGGTTATTATCCAAGGTGTGGCTAGGGTTTATTGCTAACGTATTGCCACTCTGGGATGAGTGAAGTTGCCACTCGTTTTAAATGTCTGGACCAGTGTGCCTAGCCCCAGGCTCCTATGCTCTTCATGGGGCAACACAGGATTGGATGGTGGATGGATGGTTACAGTTGAGGAATGAAAATTCATCTAATATTTCAGCTTCACACATGTTATGCCTCTATCAGCCTCATAGCTTGGGAATATTAGCCAGCAGAGGAAATAGAGGTCTATCTATCTATTTGTTTCCACCCCATCTGGGATTAATACATCTGCCAGTAGATACATAGACTTCTCACCTGTATTGGGTAATGTTCGTTAGCTGAGAGGCTGATAGAAGAATAAAAGATTATAGTGGTGTAATAAAACCGTGAATGTCCCAGTGTCAAAGAATAATGTGATGTTCTTAGTTTACAATGTCCTTATCAGGGGTTCCTCTATCTCACAATAAATAGACAAATTATGGGTGGTAGGTGGGGGCACTCACCATCCACTCACTTGATGTAGTTCTGCTTTGGGTGTCTGCCCTTTCCTCTCTTCCTTCCTCTTCTGTATTTCTTTCCATCATTCTTTCCTATTCCTTCTGCCTACAGGTGACTTTACACTCCCTATTCTTTCTTTCCATTGCTCTTTCCTCTTCCTTCTACCCATGGGTGACTCTACACTGAGTGACAAGCCAAGTGGTTTCTTGTACACCAGGAAACCATTTACTATGCTGGGTGGTAATTGTATCACCAAATTATGGCACCTGGTGGTTTAGTGGGCAATTAAGGCACTCTAGTCAGATTGAGCCTGTGTAAGTTTATATCCAAGGGGATGGTTTGGGTTTATTGCTCATGTAATGCCACTCAGGGATGAGTGAGACTGGCCATGCTTGTCTTAAGTGTCAGGACCAACTTGCCTAGCCCTGGGCTCCTGTGCTCCTCATGGGGCAGCATAGGATTGGATGATGGATGGGTGGATGGATTATAAATGAGTTCTCTTTCTTTCAGAGTTTGCTAGTCAGCTTCCCCATGATGGAGGAGCCTTCTACTCAACAGAGAGTGTAGAGAGTGTTCGTCCATACTATCGCAGTGCTTGGCCACCTCTGCTCTATGCTGCTGCCCTTTGGCTCAGCTCAGGCGGCTTTGACCAACCTGTGGAAGATGAACTGGAGGAGGGAGAGCCAAGTCCCCCACCTGCAACTCTACCAGCCAGTGCTCCACAACCTTCCAGATCACTTGAGGATGTCAATACAGATCGTTTCTATCTTCTATTGGGTTGGTATTGACTAGCTGGTGGGTAGTGTGAAGCCTAAAAGTGTGGATGGTTTTGCCCTTGAGGTAGATTGAGTCGAGAGTCTGTGGGCTTGAATGATCCATGAATGAGAGTATGGTCCTTTTGATTTGTCATGGTCTTTATTAGTACTCCCTCTGTCAGGTTTGTTCTTTGCTTTCCTCATATTTCCTCATCTAATCCTTCAAAAAATAGGTAAAGATTTTTTAGCAATTAGATATAAAAGTAATAGGTGATGGAGTAGTGTTTCTCCAGAAGAGTGGTGAGATCATAATTTTTAACTCTAAATCAGTAACATCATAATGGAATGGTAATACCATTTGGAGAATGTACCAGGATGGAGGATATATATTACTTGTATGTACTTTACAGACATAACAGCAAAGTGATCTCACATTGATTCTTCTTCCTAGGAATATGTTTAGAGTGGTTATGCAGTCCAGTCCACAGTGATGACCCTGAACGCAGTGTTGTGTGTCTTCGCTCTTTAGAAACACTGCTAGAATCTCCCTTTCCTATGAAGATTGTTGGACCAAATTCTAACCTTGCAACTGAAATAGCAACTGTAATGCACAGGTATGTTTGAATTTATGAAGTCAGACATTTGTCTCATAAGGTTACAGGAAATGCTCTATGTGGTTCAGGCAGGTCATAGAAAAAGTGGGTAGAGGTCCTGAAAAAAGAACCTCAAAGGTAGGGGACTTGATGGGAATGCTGAAAGAGACCATGCAGCTTGAAAAATGGCCATCAGGCAAAAAGGCTGACCCATAAATGAATGAAACACCACCAGTAACTGTGAGTTTTTGTATTGTATTTGTGGTAGGTGGGGCGCTTACCATCCACTGACTCGATGTAATGCTGCTTTGGGTGTCTGCCCTTTCCTCTCTTCCTTCCTTCCTCTTCTGTCTTTCTTTCCACCATTCTTTCCTCTTCCTTCTGCCAGTGGGTGACTTTACACTCTCTTCTGTCTTTCTTTCCTTCATTCTTTTCTCTCCCATCTGCCCATGGGTGGATCTGCACCAAATGTGCACCAGGAAACCATTTACTATGCTGGACGGTAACCATATAATCAGATTATGGCACCTGGTGGTTTTGTGAGTAATTAAGGCACTCCAGTCAGATTAAGCCTGTGTAGGTTTATATCCAAGGGATGATTGGGGTTTATTGCTCATGTAATACCACTCAGGGATGAGTGAGACTGGCCACTCTCATCTTAAATGTCAGGACCAACTTGCCTAGCCCCGGGCTTCTGCGCTCCTAATGGGGTAGCATAGGATTGGATGATGGATGGATGGATGGTATAAACAGAACTGTACTGGTATTGTTTTATGCTGTTTTGATGACTTTTAGTGCAATATGTAGGTGGGGCTGCTCACCATCTACTCGCTCGATGTAGTGTCTGCCCTTTCCTCTCTTCCTTCATTCCTCTTCTGCCTTTCTTTCCTTATTTTCCTCGTCCTTCTGTGGACAGGTGACTTTACACTCCCTCTTGTCTTTCGTTCCTTCACTCTTTCCTCTTCCTTCTACCCATGGGTGACTCTGCACTGAGTGATAAGCCAAATGGTTTCCTGTACACCAGGAAACCATTTACCATGCTGGGTGGTAGCCATATAACCAAATTATGGCACTTGGTGGTTTAGTGGGTAATTAAGCCGCTCCAATCAGATTGAGCCTGTGTAGGATTATGTCCAAGGGGTGATTGGGATTTATTGCTCACGTAATGCCACTCAGGGATGAGTGAGGCTGGTCATTCTCATCTTAAATGTCTGGACCAGCGTGCCCAGCCCAGGGCCCCTACACATCTCATGGGGTAGCATAGGATTGGATTATGGATTAATGGATGAAATACTTTGTATCAGTGTTTAAACAGATTCTAAAGTATATTTAAGACATATAAGTTTGTGGTAGGTGGGGGCGCCCATCATCCACCCACTCAGTCTAGTGCAGCCTAATAGTCTTTACACTGAGTGACAACCCAAATGGTTTCTTGTCATAGAAGGAATCCGTTTACCATATAACCAAATTATGGTGTCTGGTGGTTTAGTGGGTAATTAAGACGTTCCCATCGGATTGAGCTTGTGCAGGTTTATATCCAAGGGGAGGTTGGGGTTCATTACTCATGTAATGCCACGCAGGGATGAGTGAGGTTGGTCACTCTCATCCTAAATGTCAGGATCAGTTTGCTTATCCTTGGGCTCCTACACTCCTTTTGGGACAACACAGGATTAGATGATGAATGAATGAGTACTGTATTTCAGTGCCATGATTAGCTAATTGATATGTATGGAGTATGATAATGCAATTACATGTAGCCACTATAATTTTTGTGTCCCAGCCCATGTACAGTGATCATAATGTTTGATGTATGGTAGATATTTACTTTCTACTGTCAGACAAGTGTTGAGCTCAGACCACATCGATGTACATCAGTCAGCGGTGACGGTAGTGTCACTGGTGGTGAGAGCGGCACAGCAAGCACTAGATCAGGAAAAGAAGAGGAAGAACAGGAAAAATAAAGGTATAAAAGCAATCTTGAGATATAATTAAGGTCTCAGTCTCTTGGCTATAAAAGAAACTGTTGTGCAACGTCATTAGTTAATGCTGTCAGTCTTGTCTTACATGTTCACAGTTGAATAAAATTATGTGGCATTAGCCGTAATAGAATGCCAAAGTTGTGCCAGACATGATAGGGCTAATAGTTAAATTATTAACTCTTTGGCTTCTGTGACCCATTGTCAGATGAATGAAATATACCTGGGATCAGCTGGAATATTATACTTGAAAAGAAATGACCACAAGAGAGTTGAAAAGTTTTTATTATTTACAGATGAAGTTCCAGCCAACCAGGAGTGTGAGGGAAGTGAGGCTGATCTACTAGGGGAGGGAAAGGAATCAGGAGAAATTAACACAGCACAGTCACTGGTCTTCACTTCTCTGCAGGTAGGTTTAAAACCATGTGTCTGCTTCATTGGGTATCCTATGTTTTTATTTATTACTCAGTATAATAGACTCCCTCTGCAGACTGCAGTACAATATTTTGATGAATAAAAAGTAACAAACCATTATATATTGTGTGGTTTTGTTAGTGACTGATGTGACTACTTCATCAGTCACTGACAACATTTGCCAAGTTTATGTTGAAGCTTAAATGGTGAAAAGGAGACGCAGTATTATTGATGCAGGTGTTATCAGTGTTAAAATTGATATATTGTTGTACTTGGCCCAACAGTTGCCAGGTGCTGTTTACGGGGATTCCGTAATGGGAAGCATGGGGTCATTTGAATTGATTGATTGAAGTATATTTATTTGCAGGTGTGTTTATGTGTGCTGGTTCGACATAAGCCAAGACTAGCACCACAGGTAGTTGCATCAGCTCCCTCACTCCTGGCTCCCCCACGCCACCACGCAATGCCACACCAGCTGGACATTCTTCTCTCATCCACTGTCTCATTACTGACAGCCCTCCCAAATTTGTGCTCTCCAGCAGGTAATGTTTGATTTGTTATTACTGCTGTAATAATCAGAATTTTGCCAAATTGTGGCATTCAGAGTAAGAAAAATTAGGTTGCAGTGATTATGACAACCATGATCATGATTGTTACTATTAGTAGTAGTAGTAGTAGTGTCCGGTAGAGCCAGGATTCTGGTGGCTTGAATGATGAGTGAATGGAAGCATGGCCCATTGGATTGGGCAAATTTGGGCTGTCTGGACATTGCTTCTCCTCACCCTGCCCTAGGGTGGAAAAGGAGGTCTGGATGATAATGATGATGATGATTAGTGTTTGGTGGTAGGTGGGGGCACTCATCATCCACTCACTTAGTGTAGTGCTGCACCCAGGTGGCTGCCCTTTCCTCTCCTCCTTTCTACTTTCTTTCCTTCCTCATGTGTCATTGTTTCCTTCATTCTTTCTTCTTCCTTCTGTCTACAAGTCGATCTACACTGAGTGACAAGCCGAATGGTTTCCTGTACACCTGGGAACCATTTACTACGCTGTGTGGTAACCATATAACCAAACTGTGGTGCCTGGTGGTTTAGTGGGTAATTAAGGCGCTCCAACTGGATTGAGCCTGTGCTGGTTCATATCCAAGGGGTAGTTGGGGTTTATTGCTCATGTAATGCCACTCAGGGATGAGTGAGGCTGGTCACTTTCATCTTAAATGTCAGAACCAACTTGCCTAGCCTGAGGCTTCTACACTCCTCGTGGGGCAACACAGGTTTAGTTGATGTATGTATGTGTTATTATTGTTGTTATTGTTATTATTATCATCATCATTATCATAATCATTATCATCATTATTATATTGCCAAACTGTTACAGGTGGAGTAGCCATATTACCAACGGTGCTGTACCTACTGACTGGGGTACTGAAGGAGTGTGGTAAGCTGTGTGAGAGTGGTGTTGGTGGCAGCACGTCAACCCTTATGACAGTGGTGCTGGACGCTCTGGCCACACTGGCGCGGCACCCCTATGCCACAGATCCACGCTCCACATATCAATGGTGCAGCCTCCTACAGTCAGCCCTTGCCAACATTATTGATCTTAGTAAAACCTGTAAGTTAATGTAGTCACATTTCACATAGCTTAGGGTGTGTGGGGGCAGACGACTACTTTAGGTGAAGTAATTTTGATTGAGACATGCTCTGGTCCTTGACGAAGAAGTTAAAGGCACATAAATGCACTAATTTCTGACTTATAACAGTCTTGCAGTGTATCATAAGCAAAAGAAAAGGTACCATACTAAGGTATCAGAAACTTACTGATGAAACAGCATTAAGTGCAATAGACTTAAACAAGGACTAACTGTAGTTGTTACAGCAGTAGCAACAACAAAAACAAGGGTCAGATGAAGATGACATATTTTACTAGGTTTTCCCACTTTATCAGTAGGTCCCCAGAGTTCATGCTTTCCCAGTCCCTATTTCTGGATCCTTCCCCCTATTTATATTTTAACAGCAAGTAGCGTTGGGATGATGATGATGATGTATGTGCAGGTGATGATGATGGCGTGAGGGATGAGGTGGTAGTGCTGCGAGGTGTTGCCCAACTGGTACTCCATGCTCCACCTGCTGTCACGCGACCACACAACCTCCACTACCCTGCCATCAATTTATTCAAAACTGCTACCCAGAATCAGAATCTATCAGTATGTTTTTTTGTTTTTCATTGCATTTAGTACAGTAGATACTGTTTAGTCCATGTAAATCACAGATACATTTAAGTGTTACGGCTTTATGTGTCTGCTCTGTTAGTGTGAAAATATTGCTTTTAACAAATAATTTATATATTTAGTACAACTTACGTTTTCTTTAAAATATACTGATATCATATGATGTCATGCACAGGTGGTGATCCAGTGTATTCAGACACTGGAATCAATCTTTAGCCACAGTTGTGGTGAGATCTCAACAGCGTACATCCAGGCATTGGCTCCTCGCATACTGCAGCTGCTTCACCAGGCTGGAACACCGCCAGCACTTACCTCTGAGGCACACCTCACCCTTCTGACAGAGAGTATTTCAGCCATGGAGCTCCTTCTTCCTCGTACCCTGCCTCAGCACCGTCAGTACCATATACACCTCACTGTTTACATATTATTACATTTGACTGGTACCATTATTGTGCCTTAAATGTTCTGAGCTATGGTGGCCTTGCCTCAGGCGCCTGCATTTAGAATGGGTTAATGTAGGATTTTGTTGTTACAGTTACACGGTACCATATTGTAAGTAACTGAACTCAAATTAAGTCCAAGCATTTTGGACTGTTCCATGTTAAAGTTCATAAACAGAATATGATGCAGTATGAAATGTAAGTTGCTGTATTTCATTTTGGAACAGGAATGTTCTTTCTTATCAAGAAATACAGTAATGGCTTGACTAACCATAATTCATGTAGTGTTTAAGCTATTGTTTCTGCACAATGTATGAGATGGGGAAGTACTGACATGGTTTAGAGCCATCTGTTGAGTGAAAATAATATCATAATTGTTCTTTAATTAAATAACAAGGACTTTCATATTTTTTTTCCATGTCTCTGGATCCTGTCCCACTTAACCCTATTGTTAAATGGGAAGAAAGATCAGGACAATGATCTTAATAATGATGATGATAATAATGATGATTATAATTATAATGCTGGTGATTGTGATGATAATGATGATGGTTATGATGGTAAATCTGGTGATTGTGATGAAAATGATGAAGCCAGTGGTGATGAAATTGATAATAATGAGGATTAAAGATTTTACTGGTATGTACTATGTTGCCCTAGGGTGGGAAAGGAGGTCTGGATGATGATGATGATGATGATGATGTACTATGTTATGATTGCCTTCTTGCAGGAGTGGAACTAGTAGGTGTGGTGGTG
Organism: Coenobita brevimanus; assembly: GCF_032717465.1. Classification (NCBI taxonomy): domain Eukaryota; kingdom Metazoa; phylum Arthropoda; class Malacostraca; order Decapoda; family Coenobitidae; genus Coenobita; species Coenobita brevimanus. Next base: position 8,036,015 of record NC_137017.1, on the reverse strand, counting down.
GGACTCCTGGTGGGATGGTTACAAGACACTAATCGACTGAGCAGCGTCTCACAGTACACTCGTCAGCTTCACCAGTATGCTCTTGCGAGGCTTCAGAAGATAGGGCCCCAGTACCCGCAGGTGAGTGTTTCTCATTCTGTATCCATTTATCTGTTTACTTTATCTACAATGTGAGATGTTGGAGAGGGATGTCTTTATGTGGTGGCACTGATATGATGGATATACCTTGCAAGTGTTTTAGTGAATAGAAAGCTTACAGTAAAATCTGTTTTCAATGACTGCCTTACCTCCCTTAAGAATTACTGAATTGTTCATGGTAATGTTGTTCCATACTAAGTAAACCTGTACTTAAATTTTGGTAATGTGCTTTTACGAAGTCCGTGTTATGTTAAGTTGCAAAATGTTAATATGTATGCAGTACGGCATTAATTTAAATTCTCATACTTAATTGTAAGAAATGTTGAGATACTACTTACATTCATTCATCATCATCATTATGATTTCTTTTTAGCGTATGACTTTATTTAATCTATACTGTCACCATCCACTCACTCGATGTAGTGCTGCTTTCGGGTGCTTGCCCTGTCCTCTCTTCCTTCCCTCTTTCCATCCTTCCTCTTCTGTTTTTCATTCCTTCATTCTTTCCTCTTCCTTCTGTCTATGGGTGACTCTACACTGAGTGACTTTCCAAATGGTTTCCTGTACACCAGGAAACCATTTGCTGTGCTGAGTGTTAACCGTATACCCAAATTATGGCGCCTGGTGGTGTAGTGGGTAGTTAAGGCGCTCATCATTATGATTCCTTTTTAGCATATAACTTTATTTAATTTATACTGTCACCATCCACTCACTCGATGTAGTGCTGCTCTCGGGTGCCTGCCCTTTCCTCTTTTCCTTCTTTCTTTCCATCCTTCCTCTTCTGTCTTTCTTTCCTTCATTCTCTCCTCTTTCTTCTGTCTACGGGTGACTCTACACTGAATGACAATCCAAATGATTTCCTGTACACCAGGAAACCATTTACTATTCTGGATGGTAACCATATACCCAAATTATGGCACCTGGTGGTGTAGTGGGTAGTTAAGGCCCTCCAATTGGATTGAGCCTGTGTAGGTTTATATCCAAGGGGTGGTTGGGGTTTATTGCTCAAGTAATGCCACTCAGGGATGAGTGAAGCTGGTCACTCTCATCTTAAATGTCAGGACCAATTTGCCAAGCCCAGGGCTCCTACCCTTCTCATTGGGCAACACTGGATTAAATGATGGATGGATGGATGGATAACCAATCTTGTTGTATATAAACTATATTGAAGTAAGAATGAACATATTCAGTACTCATGGTGTGGTCGTGTGTGTTTCAGGAATTCCGTGTTGTACTGAGTAGCAAGGCTGATCTGAGAGTGAGACTAGAGGGAGCACTTAAAAGCCAGCAGGAGGCCAAGAGTAAGGTTGACACATCATTACCTAACCTCGCACATCACCAGCCAACCATTAAATTGAAAACTGACTTCTCTAACTTTGCATCAAAGACGTAAAGGAGGAATTCTGTTAAATAAAACTGCACAGGTGTCCAGATAAAGTCAGTAAGTTCCATCTCTCATGTGTTGCACACACTTTCAAATGTGTGTCTGTATCTGTTGTTCCTGTCATGGTAGCTTGTGACCCTTGCATACCTGAAGGATAGCAGTGTATGGACAGCTTGTAAGTACAGTCAAGGACAGAAGTTGATCTACTGTTCCATTGCATCCACTTCACACTAAGGTCATGCCTGTTTCTCTCCCTATGGGAAAAGGTATGTATGAAGCATCCTGCTAGTTTAATAATATTAGCTGGCATAGGAGAATGAGAAATGAGGTTAAATGTGAGGTGAACTTTTGATCCTGACTCCACAGACAAACATTTGCCTAGTATTTCACCTGTTACAGTTTTCTCTTTCCTCTGTCAGCTAATATTCCTAAAGTGAGAGACACAGTATGTTTTTCTGCCCATGATTTTCTGAAATGTGTCAGAGAGGAAAGCAACGAACATGCCATACTGTATGTGTGCAGTAGAAATTGTGAAATAATAGGCAAAATTTAGTCCTTGACTGTACAGTGTCAGAACTGAGAAGATTGGTTACCTATTTTACACAGTTTTAATAGAGAGAGAGGATGGTAATTAGATGGGTGTGCAGGGGTATACATTTTTATTCTTTCTTGCAGAAAATTGTATTCATCCTTTCATTCTGTTTTCATGGTGCAAGATCTTTGTCATTCTCTGTTGTTAAAAACTGTTGATGTGCCACTCTAAATTTCATTATGTTGGCATAGGGAAATGGAGAGTATCTTGCATTTGTTAATCCTTTGACTCCAGGTGATGTATCCAGATAAGTTTATTCTTGCTGCCACCAAATTATTATATTCCGCATAGGAAAGACTTTTCTTCCTGAAGGGGTTCATTATGGCTGTACGTAACTTCTCCAGTTTGTAAAATTTATCCGAAGTTTAACAAAATTGCTAGGAAATAGCAAGAAGAAAATAAAATTGCTCTCCCTATACTCAGTGGGTTAATCTGTATGTGCTATTTCTTGGAATATTTCTAACCATTATAGTAAGCTCGAATGTAGGTTCATGTAGCACAGAAACTCTTTTACTGTACAGTTTGCGAATCTTGAGAAAACTTTATGCTTTGATAATATACAAGTTATGTATTCCTTTATATGCTAAGTTAGAGCTAAGCTTAAAGTCCTGTGTTAGGTTTTTCCAATAAATCTTACTGCATTGAAACCAAACTCGGCCGTACATGATCATTTTTGGATCAGTGGGGCCAAAATCATAGGCATGCATACAACTGGTTTCCAATTTTTTGTGTGATTTGTTTTTCTAGGAAGGGCAAAAGGACAGTGCAGATTCTCCCCCGTGCCGCCAGTTATCTATTTATCCATCTATAGCCAGATGCCATAATGCTGTAAGGGGAGGCTGTTTGTCTTTGACTTAGATATTCTACAGGGAGGGACACTAACCCTCCGCCAACCCACTTGTTGACATGTAGGGAACAAATATAAGTTTGTTGTATAGTTACCGCCCAGCATTGTAAATAGTTTCCTGGTTTCCTGTTGTAAATGGTTTCCTGGGTTACAGGAAACAATTATGCTTGCCACTCAGTGTAAAGTCACTTGAAAAGGAAAGATGATAATAAAAAGTGACAGGAAAGATGGGAAAATAGGAGGAGAGAAGGCCAGACAGAGAAAAAGGATGATAAACGTGAAGAAAGAAGTACTTAGGGAGCACTACATCAAGTGAGTGGATGATGGTTGCCAGGACCTAGTACCTCCACTTGTTCCTGTAAAAATAAAACAAAAAGTCAGGACAGGCAATTAGTTGTAAATATGTAAAGAATTTCTCCCTAGCTAGTATTCATAAACCCAAGATTGTGGAGAAGAAGCCAAGCTCCCATTTTTTTGTGATAATTTCTGAAGCATGTGACGAAGGTAGTCTGTGTCTGGCATTTGTGTATATTCGCTGACTGTACTTTTTAATGTGGGATGCAGATGGATCATATCTTACAGTCATTGGCATGTTAGAAATGTCTGTCATAACTTGTTGGCCTGTCTTCTCCTTTGCAACTCAAGCTTTAAGAGTATCGTGGACTGTAATTACAAAGTTACAAGAAACAGCATTAATACTTTTGTACTGGAAGAAGACAGAGTATTATGCAATTCCGATATCATATTATATATATACAGTTGTTCCACAATTGTCCGACATAATAGAGCCAAAGGCATGTCTGGGTATTGGCAATGTCCAGATAATGAACAATATCCCCCTACTATACCCAGACCTTACCTGCTCCCAACCTCCAGCATATGCCTGACCTATTTGCATAGTACTTCTGCTTACTTTGGCAGTGTTTTCTGGTCATTCAGGCTCATTTAGACTTCAAAACACACATAAGAATATTGACAATAATTTTTAACACCAAGAAAACCATGCAAGAAAAACACTGAAAACCAAAAAGCATCCTAGCTATACATTGCTGTATGTACAGTGCCCCTCCTAATATGGGCAGTGTTTTCTGGTCATTGTGCCATATTTAGACATCAAGACACACATCCAAAATAATCTTAAAAGACAAGAAAACAATAATAAAAAAAAAAAAAAAACATTGAAAACCAAATAACACCCTGCCTATACACTACTGTATGTACAGTACCCCTCCTAATGTTGGCACTGTTTTCAGGTCAATCTGCCATATTTAGACATCAAAACACACATAGGAATATCCAAAGTAATGCTAAACACTAAGAAATCCATGCAGAAATAATAATAAAAAAAAAAAAATGCCTAAATGCACAGTACCCCTTCAAATTTTGGCAGTGCTTGCCTGGCATTCTGCCATATTGAGACATCAGAACACACATAGGAATATCCACATTAATGGTAAACACCAAGAATAGAATCCATAAACAACAAAAATCCACAAAAAACCTGAAGATGGTTGGAAAATCGGTTACCGTTGTGATAGCTGCTAAAAAAAAAAAAAAAAAAAAAAAAAATCCACAGCTAAATATTCCACCAGAAATTGGTTATATTGGTATAAATGGTATACCATCATCCTCACTGGTGTTTATACTATAAGATAAGCTAATATAAACACAGAAAACTGATGAGTTAAATAACAAAACTGCAGTGAAAATAAATGGTGTTCAGGAGTAAAACTTACCTTCACATAACTTCCCACCATCTTAGTGGAAATTTTTGCTACACCTTGCAAGAGTTAAGCACATGTCTAGATGTACAATTTTATGAGCTGTCTCGTGGATTTCGCGGAATTTTTATACGACCAATAGTTTTCCAAATAAATCACCAAAAACAGTGTGAGGGAGGGGAGGGACTGAGGGAGTATATATATATATATATATATATATATATATATATATATATATATATATATATACACCTGTATATATATGGAGCCTCTGTGGTACAGTGGTAAAGTATGCATCTTGCTCGCCGGTGGACGTAGGTTCGCCACCTGCCAGAGTCGTAAAAACTTTGGGAAGTGTTCACCGAGCCACTGACCGCTTTGGCGGACATAAGGTGTGTTGTGGTTGAACCAGTTTCCATACTAGTATGCTTGCACCCAGTCGGCTTAAGTCAGGCTGATTACACTTGGTTCACAGACTCCACACACATCCAAAGCCACTCCAACATTACAATTTCAGTCACAAGTACTTCTCACCCTGCATACAGTCTCTACCAGACAGCCTAAGCCACTGGGTAGAGATACATTGGCAGTATCGTCCCTGCTTCGGTAGGGATAGGCTGGTCCTGCAGTGGACCTCAATGGCTGCTGCTGTTGCTGCTGCTGCAGATGATCATGGTGATACCTGTATATATATATATATATATATATATATAAAGGGTACAACAAGGAAGAAAAGTTGCTGGTTCCTTGAAAGCAGTGATAAACAGGGAAGTGAGCATGGAAGTGAAAAAGTTACTACATGATAGTATTGTGATACCAACTCTAACGTATGGAAGTGTTTGAAGTCAGGAGTGAGAGCAGGGGAAATGAGTTATTTGAGAGGAGCATGTGGAGCCACATAGAGAGACAGACTGACAAATGAAGAAGTGAAGGAGTGTTGTGGTGTGGGTGTGGATGTGATAGGAAGCATTAGGAGAAACACATTGAGGTGGTTTGCCCATGTGGAGAGGATGGAGAGTGAGAGACTGATGAGGAGAGTGTGAGTGAAGTGGAGGGGGTGGGGAGAGGGAGGGGGAGCTGGAGGGATGGAGTGGAGAGGTATATGAGAAAAAGGAGTGAGCTGGGAGCAGGGCAGTGAAATGGCGGGGGACAGGGCGACATGGAGGCGATTTGTTTGTGGCCACCCTTTACGCAATTAAGGCGTCTGGCAATATATATACTGTATATATATTAGGTATGATATATTAACATGTATGTTATGTTTACACTTTCAGGTTACATTGTAAGATATGTTTAGACATCACTTTGTTATGAAGACATTTTCAGTAGGTGGGTGTATTGAAGGTAGTGCTGTTACTGCTGCCATAGTGTACAGTATAAACTTTGCTGAGTTATGAATGATATGTGTGACTAAAGGAAGAAAGTTAGACCATGTCATATAGTGCTGTCCCTTTACAATATTTATTTTATTCATAATTTTCTCAGATAATTTTATCACACTTAGGGAGAGAAATCAGAGAGTGAGGAAGTTTGTAGAGACTTTCTCTAACCCTGTCACTACAGATGGATCCCCCAGAGCTAAGGAAATCATGTGGAAGTAGCAAATTTTTATGGAAAAAAAAAAGTCATTGCATTCTTGAGGTTAAGAATATGGCATGTGGCAGTACCTAGAGAAATAGACTTTGTAATGTTGCATTCAGTCCATTAACTCCTTCGGTATTGTGACATTTTTTCACTTTATTCTTGCTAGGTACAGCTAATTTTATTTGACTTATGACAGATCTCTCACACTGAAGGGGTTAATGAATGCTTTATCCAACCTCTCCAGTTTGAAAATTCTCGTATGATCTGAGTAAAATTGTTTAGTGATAGGAACAAAAAAAAGTTTTCAGATTGAAGGCGATGACATAGTACCGGTATTGCCAGCATCATTGTGAAAACTACATTCCAGTAACATAGATATGTTGGTGAAGCTGCCACACTTATAGAGTCTATTAGATTACCATGGGAGATATATTTATGATAAATCTACGTATCATAACAGAACACTGCTGCATTGATTGTAGTAGAGTTTATATATTGTTTTTATAAGAACAGTTTCAGGAACTTGGTCACCATAACTGAGTATTGAGCTTGTTTGGATGGCCACAGTGCTTGACGAGTTAGGATAGAGTTCTGACTCATGTCTTCCCTTACATTCTTAAAGAGTATTGTATTGTAGCCTGAGTGTATGGTAATGTGGGTCATACATGATAAATGGCATTGGAGATATTGTAAAACTTCTTCTTTTGTGATTTATGCAGCACATTACGCCTCAGTATCCTCTTGTATTTTATTGGAACAGATTATGGCAATAGTAAAACTATATACGGTACTGTAAATAACACATGACAATGTTAGGGTGTAATATGCAAAGTAAATCGTAAGGAAGAAGAGCTACAAAGCCTCCGCCTCGTAGAACATGACCACGTGTAGTGTAATATCTTCACCAAGTTATTTATGAGAAGGTATGGTAAATATGAAGAGGGTTTTATCCTCTGAAAATACAACATATTTGTAACTATCATCTGAGCTCCTTAAGGTTCTGTAGTATACAGTAATTTGTTTGAAATTATATGTTTATCCAAAGATTGAGGGACTTCATGACTTAGGCAATACCGTATCTGAGTATATTGAACCTTATACCAAATATATAGAAATGTTTATTGATTATGTTAGCTGTTAACCTACATAAGGATAACTTCTGAAATTAGTTTTGATAGAAAAGAATGTTTTCTTCATTTAAACTAGTTTAGGAAAATCAGAGTAGTCTCTTTGGAATTGGATATATAATGGATTTAAGGCTATCGTCTTGATTTTTTATGAAAAAAATCTGAAATTTTTTAATATTCTGAGAAAATTCCAAGAAGTTCTAGCATCCTTCCTCTATCTCTGTGCAAAGTGATAGCATCTTCAGAAATGTATAAGTGTTTTAATATTGTGTTTTTGTCCACCCAAATCAAGTGTTCAAGTGCAACTCCAGCACACCTACATGCATCATGATATAGCTTTATGCAGAATTTACAGAGAAATATATATATATATATATATATATATATATATATATATATATTTTTAATAGACCTAATACTCCTTTCAAAATCTGGCATTTTTTAAAATCTCAGCTGTATACTCAGTGCAGCTGGAAGCATGAGAGGGAGAGAGAATGTGCTACTCAGTGCTCCGTCAACTTTGACGGTCGTTTTTGGAGAACATATGTTTTTAACCTTTGGACTCTGTTAGCTCCTAAACTAATAAGCTATAGGAAAAATAAAGGTACCAATGGAAAGCCCATAAAATTTATTATAAATTCTCTAACTGGAATGTTTTTAAAATGATATGTTTGGTGTAAAGAGCTTGCCAAACATCCAGGAAATTGGTACAGTAGGAAACTTAGATATTTATTGGAAAAAAAAAAAATCACGATATTCATCTAATGCAATTATCATAAAACACAGTAGAGAATCTGTAAAGCAACTCTTTATGATTATTTTTCCACATAGCATGCCAAATTTTATGCATCACTTTAGGAACCTTTTAATTTCGTGTAGATAAGTTAGAAATTTTTGACATAAAGTCTCTAAATAAAAATCTAACAAACCGAATTTAATGAAACTTATACACAAACAATCCCTCATGTAGGTCAATAACTTTTGTAAATTGCAGCCACTTAGCCCAAATTGTTTTGGAGCAACATGTCAAAAGAGAAGATGGACTTAAGGCTTGAATGATAAATGAATGAATATCTGGTCCATTTCAGTGAGAACTGATTTTGTAGCTTCTGATTTTTTTTTTTTTTTTTTTTTCACTCTATCATTCAGTGGGAAAAGAGTTTGGGATGGTAATGACAGTGATGATGATGATGATGTACACATGATTAGGCCTGTGTGATGGATCCATTATTCCCAAGGGCTTGAGTGGTGTGTGAACAAATGTTCTGGCTGGGTGCATCAGAGCATGCTGTTAATAGTTCTCTCACCTTCACCACCTTCACTTTTCCTTTTTCCTTGTTTTCTGTGTTCTACTTCATCCCATGTTTAGATGGGGAAAAGGGCCATGATGATGATAATGATATGTGGATCCTGCCTTGCCTTTTGTTGTATAAGAAATGGAATGAAGACTCTGAATCCAGTACATAAGTCACATACAGTGCATCTATTCTCACTTCCCTAGGAATTGGTAAATATGTGGTGACTTCACAGTTCCTCCACAACTGTTACTCTTTCATTTTCATTCATAAGCATGTTATCACTTTACGTGCAGTTTGTTCTGCATTTCCCACAATGCAAGTGATCTTTGTCTTCCAACAATCCTCACCATGGGGCATTCAGAAATGTAGTCATTGTTGTGCACATCACATCATGAGTCACATATTATCTGTTATCACTTCACTGCATTTCACTTCATAACCTTAGCTTACTCTTCCAGTCAGAGTTTTCATACTTTCATGGGTTTTAGTATATTAACCCATGAGGCAGACCTATTTTCAGCAGCTGTTGTTATTAATTTTTAAACTTGTGTTAGACAGGCTAGCCACCTTTGCTTGTAGGGATCCAAGTCAGATTTTTCAGAGAAGTATAACTGTGAAAGTATGCAGTTAGTTATTATGGATTAATTTGCTGGAAAACTTGGCTGTGCTTTGTGATTACTAATAAGTTTGAATAATTGTGGCACTTTGCCAGTCAGTAAAAAAAACTTTGCACATTTTATCTCACCTTTATCAGCCCTGTATGTGTCCACAGTATTAACTGGTATTTATTGTGCTTGTACTTCAGTATTCTGCATCCAGAGGATGGTTATTCATCCTCTTGAGTAAGAGAGGAAATGATTAATCTGAATAATCCCACAGCAGCCTGCAATTTTCCTAGTAATAAATTTGTTTAGCCATATCTCCATTATATGTCATTGTCCAGAGTACCATAGAAGTTATCCATAAGATGGTTAAAGCTATGTTCATTACCAAAATTATTATCATTACTGTTTTTTATGCTTACTCCATTTTTTTTTTTTTTTCATTGGAACGGTTGAGGATGATGATTATTGTGCTTTTTTTTTTTTTTTTTTTTTTCGGTATCTGCGTTATAGTCCATATTTTGTAACTAAACATGTTATTTTTTTATTTTTGTCATACTGTATAACTACAGCAGTTTAGAATTACTGAGTGACTTGGAGGTGCAGAGATTTTATTCAGTGAAGTTTATTATTATTATTATTTTTTTTTTTTAGTTTTTTTCTAGGGAGGGTGAGGAGTTGTGGATCATTTCATATTGTACTACTGTACTTGTATTTATGAATTACTGCATATTTTCAGTAAAGCACTCTGACAGATATCCTCCTTGCAACCAGGAGATTATTTTGTTCTGTTTAGCACAGGTATTTAAATTGCATTTACTAGCATTTTTACTTGGCTATTGGATTTTAATTTTTACTTGCATGTGTTCTATACAGATTGTTATGTATTGTAATATGCTTAGTTTGTCAGTATCCTTTTTTGCTGAACTTCATCAGTGGATCAGCCCATTAAGAATTTTACGTTCTGTATTTTTCTTTTTTTACGTATTTGTCCAGCTTTCAGCTTCATAGTATGTTATATTCTCAGTTTATTTGGTATACTGTATATTGAATAAGAGTACTGCCGACTTTCCTGTAAAGTATTTAAGATTTTTATTTTATATAGCTCTGATTGGAAATGAGTAATAATGTTCTTCAGCTGGTTGTTTTATGCCAGTCATTTTTTAAGTACAGTAACATGAAACAAGGACATCAGTCAACAAGTTTGTCCTTTGTTTCATTAGCCCCTTAATTCAGGTGATGGCCTTTATTGGTTTATTCTTGCTACCTTCAGATGATTTAAAATAATTCATCTTACCAGTAGGAAAGATCTCTCATACTGAATGGGTTAATGAAGTCTGTCTTTATCAAGCTGAATGATATTATCTGAAGGTGGCAAGAATAATTTATCCTCTGAAGGAGCTAATGTGAAACAGTGTATTTTAGGCATTTACCAGATCTCCATAATATTGTGTACATGGTGTCAGTTCCTCATGGGGAACAATTGACTCTGGACTCCAGTGACCATGTTTTTGGCTTAGGAGGTTTTCAGGCATCTCTTCCCAAGTGAATTGTTTGGATTATTATTAAATACAACTTGAACACAAATTCCACACCCATTTCCCACGATGTTTTCATTTTATTTTCATTTTTGAAGACTGCAACATGCTTGCATGTGTCAGCCTTGGTCACCTAATGGCGGCTCTCCATGCTGCTCGATCTCTGGCAGCTTTCCTATTTAGTCCCTTAACCCTAAGGTCACACTCAGTGACTTTGTCCCAGGTCTTCTTCGGTCTACCTCTCACTACCTTACCTCCAACATTAACACTTCTCACTTGCTCCACCCAGTTATCATCCCCCATCCATTCCACATGCCCAAACCATCTCCATCTACCTCTCCTCATCACAGCACCAATACACTTTAGTCCCATCCTACCTTTCAACTCTTCCATTGTAAACCTAGCCCCCTCAGGCCTTGCATTCAAGGATGCATTGCACATCCACCTAATCATTGCAATTTCTGTATGCTTGAGCATAAAAAAAATCCTCCCACATTTGTACTCAAGTGTTAAGAAGTGGGTGGGGGTGAGTCACTTCTCCAGAGGCAGAAAGAGGTGTTCCAAAGACTTTCAGATGTGTTACCCTTCAGTAAATGTAGAAGATGGCTTAAACTGTGTAGTAAAACTGCCAATCTGTGTCAGACATGTTCAGGTTGACTTCTGGAGTAGGTGCTGTATATGCAAACATTTTTTATTATAGCAGCCAGCTTCTACATTGCTCTTTATTATGTTACTGATATCTCTCTGAATATTGAGTTGCAAAAATAACATTAATGATGATATTGACATTCTAAATGCAGAAATATGCTGATAAGGAAAAGGGAGTAGAGAGCTTCCTAATCCATGAAAACACAACCCAACATCTTACTGATGTTTTTGTAATATTCCAGTGAGTCTCATTCCTAAGTGACTGAAGGTTTTGTAGCACCTCTTCCTCAGTTATTAATTTTTCCTGCTGCACCTCAGTACATCATCATGTATGTCATTGATACAAATTATGTCAGAATTGAAACAAACAACACATGAAGTTAAGAGTAATATGCTTAAACCTAAATTTGCAAAGTGGGATGCAGATCCTTATTTTTTTATGATTTTTAAAGTACAGTACGTGATTATTGTGGAGCGTATTTGACTTTCACACTGTATAAGATTGCTGACTGTGTTCTGTATTATTTGATGCAGGCTGACCTTACATAATAACCAGAGTTGTTGCATAAATGACCTTTGATGATTAGGAGCTTGCACTCCTCTTTGCAATTTAAGGTTTAAGCATAAAACCTTAAACTAAGCATAAAACCATACTAAACTAAAAAAAAAAATGCTAAGGAAGAGGTGATACAAAGCCTCATTTTGCCACTTAAACTTTGGGCCAATGACACTTCTTAATACAGAGATCAGAGTTATGTGAATGTGACATTTGTAATGTTTTATTGTTTATCCTGATGGGGATTGGTAGGGATGTATGTATGTAATAATCTGTGATTAACTGGTTGAGTACCAGAATACTGTAAAAAAAGTTTTAGAGGTTCATTCTACCTCATTTTCCCATTAACTGACTAATTCCACTACACAGAAAAAAAAAAAAAAATTGTTGATAACATTGTTCAAATACAGTATGAAATACTAAAGCAATAAAATATAGTTAGATATCATGTTGTGTGGTTCTCCTGTTACATTTTTTCCTTTTTGTTAATATAAAAATAAAAAAAAAATGTAAGAAATGCCTCACCATACACCGTATACATCTTAGAAACCACACACAGTACATCATATGGATCATAATTTTATTCCATACACACCATTCACTGTGCATTATACATTATACATGCTTTACACCATATGCATCATAACCATACACACCATAGCATCATACACCAAACATACCATAATCATCATACACCATACCATAGCATCATACACCATACATACCATATGCATCATACATTATACATATATGCATCATACACCATACACACCATATGCATCACACACCATACATACCACATACACCATATGCATCATACACCGCACATATATGCATCATACACCGTACATATATGCATCATGCACCATACATAATATGTGCATCATACACCATACACACCTTATGTTTCATACGTCATACACACCATAGAATGCATCATACGTCATAATTTTATACACCATACTCCATATGTACTGTACACCATATGCACCATGCACCGTACACTATATGCACCACACATCTTATGCATCATATACTATACCATACACATCATACATAATGTCCATATGCATCCTAAACACCATACACATGGCATACACATAATACACCATATGTACTGTACCATGCACTACATATACAGTACCTTAGCCTACACCATAATGCAATGCACTATTCACACCGTATCCACATGTACACCATCCACACCATATCCATACATACCACACATCATATACATCATAATTAGGCACATACCCCGTGCACACCGTACACCATACGTCACCATCTCGTACCATGCACACCATATACACCCTACAATACACACTATACTATATAATACACCATATATTTATACAGTATCGTCTACCATACACTCAACACCAAGCACTGCACAATGCACCACGTAGTATACACGATAAACTATATTCACTCTACATCCTACAGCATGCTCCATAAATTATTATACTGTATAACCGTACGTTCATCGTACCGTACGCTATGTATTATACACACAATATGCTATATATCCGTTAAGTTAGGCTTATATACGTTGATATTTGTTTTACATCTTTGTGGGAATAAAATAGCAGTCAAATTATTAATGTTTTACATAAAGGAAGCGCGTAAGTTAGAGGGATTCCGCTATTACCATATTTGGCTGGTCCCAAGCTGTAAGAATAAATATAACAGAAAACGTACCAAAGTTATTTCCCGTTTTCTTTTGAACGTTTTGTGAATCGGAAGCCAAACAAAAGCTCGTCCGAATAGTCGAAACAATGCACGTGGATAATGTAATACAGTTTTCTATAACATGAGGCATTTAGGCGTTAAAGGGGAGCACAGGTGTGGAGGAGAAAGTGGCGTTCCTGTGCTGCCTGGTTACTGGTGGAGATAAGAGATGAGTCAGTGGAAGTGAAGGTGACGGAGGGAGTGCGAGAGTTGGGAGGCAGTGCCCTATATGGCTACGGTGGGGGTGGAAGAGCTGGTATTTCTCGACACATCGCACCTGCAATATGTCCTATACTAACCGTAAGTTTACGTACTGATTGTTCATATAAATGCCGGGTAGTGAAGGAAGTGGTTATGGTGTGTATTATAGGTCAGGAGAACATATATGTGAAAGACAGACAGGAGTGGGCGGTGTCCGGGTACCTGAGAGGTGACAGCGCCGGGGCAGAGTTGGCACTCATGATAAGGATTTATATTTGATTATCATTTAATTGGATGTTTTATGTTACTTGTTACGTTATGTTTATCATTTTCAAAGCCCTTAAATAGGACTAGCTGTTATAAAGTTGCTTTGTTCTTTCAGGAAATACAGTATGAGTAACCACTTTGGAAGCTGATGTTTATTGTTCGAGCTTAAGATTAATTTTAGAGGTATAGATACTGGAGATTCAAAAATATAATTAGAGGTGTACTTTCCCCATTTTTTGTTTGGGCCGAGCATAACAGTTCAATTATGTTTTCATTAACTAGGAAAAGTTTATACCGCAAGAAATGCATAAACAAATGTTTCCAGCGTGATGCAATGGTAAATGAGAATTACCAGATATCAGATAGATCCTGGATGCAGGCTAGAGGCCTCTTTGTCCAGATCTCCATAAACAATCCACATACTGTACTCACATTATTTGGTGTCTGGCCGGCATAACCTCAAGACTGCCTCAAAATAAAAAACTACCTCATTTTTTTTTTTCCTCTCTTCCCATCATGTTAAATCCTTGACAAAGGGGGCAGATTTAAATTAGGAGATTGAGGAGAATTGTCATGTTAGAATAAGATAAGACATTATTGAATACATTGAGGTGGTTTGGCCATTTGGAGAGGATGATGAGCGAGAGACTAATGAGAAGAGTGTATGCCAACGAGAGGAAGGGGGAGGCCGAGGATGAGATGGAGGGATGGAGTGGAGAAGTATATGAGAGAGGCAGGGTGTGAGCTGGGAGCAAAGCAGTGAAGTGGCATTGGCCAGGGCGACAAGGAGGTGATTTGTTTGTGGCCACTCCATACGGGATTGAGGCATCTGGCAATAGATAGATAGATAGATGATTGAAGCACAAATAGAATAAAGAAAGCAGTAAAAAATGTATATCACTATCCATTCCATGCCATTAAGCATTTTGTGTCTGATTTAACATAACCATGTCTAACCTAACCACCAAAATTAAGTTGATATTACCAGAGTTAAGGTAAGTTAGTCTTACATCTAATATGCCATTAACTTAAGCTAATGCAATTTAAGCTAACAGTGAACCCTATTGTTTGGGATGCTAAAGAGTAGCTGCTGCATTGAGGACGTGATGGAAGTGTCTTGTATCATTCACAAAGCTTACTGTAAATAATGATAAAGCCAAATAACTGACATTGACTTCATACTTTCTCATGCAATCACTCATATGCACATAGGATATCAGTAATTAAGTACTTTTACTGTAATTTTGTGTACTCATTTGTTACCAGCTACAGTGCCAGTACAAGTACAGTACTGGTAAACCCTCGATATACCGAACCCTCTTTTAACAAATTTCGGTTTTAATGACCACAATGAGCTCGCCAAATGTTTTGTTCATTTAACAGATTTTGCTTGGTAAAAGAATAATGCACGGGAGACACCGACCAATGTGGCATCCCTACACACACACACACGCACGCACGCACGCACGCACGCACGCACACACACACACACACACACACACACACACACACACACACACACACACACACACACACACACAGGTTCCTCCATGTCCCGCAGAATGCCACTTCAGTCTCTGGGTGACCAGCATTGTGAGAGGAGCCACAAAAAGAGCATTTAGGCCTATTGATAAAAAGAGCCATCTAGACCTAGCTGTATGTTATTGTGTATGACTGTACGGCTGAACGATGCACTATATTAATGATCCTTGTTCAGTAAAAGCCACAAAGCTTGGGAAATTATCGAACAGCATGGTGTTCAGCTTTAAGGAACTATCGGCTTTAACATCAAGGGTCTAGGACCAATTAGTTTGTTATGTCAAGGGTGTACTGTATACAGACTACTGTATATAACACTTGAGCTCTAATGACTTACTCTATGATGAATAAAAACATATAGCATTAGCTTGCTATAGTAGGACACAGCTCCTGAGCCGTCCTGATCAGGAGAAGGTTAATGATGTCAGTTCTCTCAGGCTTCCGTCATTGTATGACGTATCATCAGATGAATGAAATCAACGGTGTAACATTAGCGTGGGTCTGGTTAGTACTTGGATGGGTGACCGCCTGGGAACACCAGATGCTGTTGGCATCCCTACGTGTCAAGTGGGGTTGGTGGAGGATTAGTGCCCCTCCCTGTAAAACAATTAACTCTAAGCCCTTGGCCACCCCGTTTGGGATACATGGCATCTGGCAGTGAATGAATGAATGAAAACATTAGCTAAGTAAAACACTGTATGGTAATCCCTCGATTACCCAACGTAATAGAGCCAAAGGCATGTCCAGGTAATGGCTCTGTCCGGATAATGGACTTCTACCCTGGCCCCCTGTCATACACAACCTAACTTTGAAAGCCAGTGTAAAAGGCCACTACAGTACATCATACAACACTTGTTGCTGTTGTAACAGTGTGATACTCTGTCTGGTCAAGCAGACCTATAAACCACAGCCAAGCAATTACTATGGTCAAGCAGACCCATCAACCACAGACAAGCAGTCACCACTGCAGGGCCATACCCTGCAGTGATATGAAAAAATGGAAGAAAAACAGCTACACAAGAAAAATGCAGTGGGCACACGAAACATAATGGTAGAATGGAATAAGATCATGGTAAAAGAATAAAATCATGGTAGCTACAGTACAGTAAGCTAGAATAAAATGAAAGTCAGCACTCACAGTTTGACCATCCCACGTCAATCTTACCCAGGATCTGCTGCCTCTCCACAGTCATTATTACCCTCTTCCTTTTCCCTGGTGAAGGGACCATCATCACACACCCTAGGAAGAGGCATGCAAGGAATAGCAAGGCCTGAATCAGGTAGGAAACAACCACGAAAGCTACCATGTGCGCTGCCATGACAACTGTCTGTGAGATGTATACTGCACTGTCGCTGTGCGGGAACTGAGAATGACTGAGGGGGGATCTAGCAGTTGCTGGGTGAACTATGGTACTAGTAGCCAGACAGCATGGTGCAATTGGGCAATTTCCAACCAGCTGGGCGCAAAAATGTTTGTATGGCCATAATTTCTGCCCGAACACAAGCATTTTGTCCAGATACTGTATTATGAAAAAAGTGTACAAATAAAGGTTTCAAACAGCCAGATCACAGCATCCAGGGAATGGATTGTCTGGGTAATGGCCGTGCGGATAATAAGGATTACTGTATACCAGAGAAGATACAGCTGTGCGAGAGTTATGATAATGCCTTGAAATCACATGGGAGTATGTATTATGATTACTACTGTATTTCTCAGATTAATACCATATGTGCTGTATACAACAAGTACCAGGTAATGTAGCAGTAGCAGTTACATAGCTGCATATCCTACTTTCCTTTACAGTTTGGTAGTACAGGGTACTTGCTAACCTATAATGTGATATAATTCAGTTCTCAGTTGACAGTACTGAATATCAAGCCAAGTGGTTTCTTGTAATCCCGGAAACTATTTAGTGTGTTGGGTGGTAAACATATAGCCAACCAGGTGGGACCGGTGATGATTTCCATCTAAAGGATGAATGGGGTTTATTGGCCATATAATGCCACTCATGGGCAAGCAAGGCTGCTCACCCTTGCCTCTAATGTCAGGACTGAGTAACCTGGCCTCAGGTCTTTATGTTTCTGATGAGGCAAAAAAGGATTGGACGATAGATACAATAGATAGATATAATATGAAAGATTTAGACCAGTGAAATTCTGTCATACTGATGAACAATACAATTGAGAAACACCAAAGATGACCTATTTACATTGAGCACTTTCGTGATCTGATTGTGCATTGTATGCAACTCAGGCATGGAGAAGTGTGTTTGTTGATGCAGCTAGTGGTAGCTGAGCTTGAATGATAAATATTGGAAGGTAATTATCTCCGCCAAGGAGGTTATGTTTTTGTCAGTGTTGGTTTGTTTGTCTGTTAGCAGGATTACCCAAAAAGTTATGAACGAATTTTGCTGAAATTTTTTGGGGTAGGGTATGGCCCAAGGAACAATCCATCAGATTTTGGTGGTGATCCAGATCATCATCCAGATCCAGGATTTTGTTTGTTTGTTTGTCCACACGATATCTCCAGAAGTTCTCAGTGAATTTCATTGAAAGTTTGTAGAAGGGTGGGCCATGGGCCAAGATAGAATTGATTAAATTTGGGGGCGGCTCCGGATTCTGCAGCGGCGTTGGTGGAGGTATAGCCGTATGCCCTCTGAGTGCTTTCTAGTTTTGAGTCAGATTTTATTGGATGACATGCATATAGCCTTAATCTCTTCAGTCCAATAATGCACATTATTCTTTATAATTCATGCTAGCTACCTTCAGGCAGCTTTTGTCTTAAGAGAGACCTTTTGAACCAGGAGGGTTAGACATAGCATTCACTTACTCTTTCAATGCAAAAGATCTTCCCTGAGATGAATAAATTATTTGGAAGTAGCAAGAATAAATCAGTGGAACATGTCACCTAATTAAAGGGGTTAACATAAAGCAATGATAACCCCAATATCCAGCACTTGTGTTAGCTACAGGTATCTTAGTTTGATACCTGTGGTAGTGAAGAAAGTGGCAGGATTGTACTAGTCATGGATAAATTTTGCAAAAAATTTCACATCTTGTTGTGTTGTATGTATACTGTAATGTATACAACAAGGCAAGTGAGCTTGGGCTACATGTACCATATTGGGTTTGGCTATGGGCCAGGGTACTTATGATACACTCAGGGTACCTAGAACCTCTTCACTGCCTCTTTCTGTCATCCATATATGTGGCATTTGTGTACAGTGCAAGTGTAATGGGGTCTTTAAATGCCCATGTTGTCCAGAGGCAAAGTGGGGATCCTCTGTTCGGCTCAATGGTAACGTGTGCGCATGTGGAGTGCGAGGGCCTGGGATCGAATCTTGATCTGACCAGTGATTAATTTGTTAAGTTTCAGTTCGGTTATTACATTTGTTGGCAGTGGTGTGGGATGTGAGGCGAGGCTTGGAGGGCAATGATGTTGCTGGTTAGCTGACAGTTTTTTAGTCCTTACATCCTGGAGATGAGCTGTTCAGTGTGGTCCGCATCATCCCCAATGGTTGCCTCCAGTGCTATGCTACCTTGTGTTCGAGACACACGAAATTAATCACCAAGGGTAGAAAAGAGTGATGTAATGGGGTCTATAAATGCCTGCATTGCCCAGAGGCAAAGTGGGGATCCTATGTTTGTCTCAGTGGTAACGTGCATGTGTGTGGAGCGTGAGGGGCCCGAGACCGAATCTTGGTCACACCAGTGACTAATTTGTTAAGTTTCAATTTGGTCATTATACAAGGGGGTCCAGTTTCCGTACATATGGCTTCCTGTACAGTACAACACAAGAAAGTCCTTGCTCCACCTGCCTGGGTCTGTTCATCGTCATATGTTACCCACTCTCCACCCACTATTCCTGTACTTCATGCTTTATAACACTCCTACCTCCGTTTGGTGATAACATTACTGATACTCTATTAATTTCTAACTTTTTTTCCAGTTGCCATCTGGGCATGCCTGCCCCGCACCCAGCGAGGACAGCCTATTGTCCTGGGTGTGGATCCTAAAGGGAAAAAGTTGCTATATGCTCATGGCAACTCTGTCATCATTCGTGATATAGAGGTATGATTGAATACTGTACTTCCAGATACTGCACTATAACTTCTTTTTTCAATGAGTTTTCATTCTTCCATGTCAGAATTATTATAGGTATAACTTACTGTCTTGTACATAATCAGTACATGAACTAGCTACCTACTTGGTAATGCTATACAGATATAATTTTTTTTTTACTTGATAATTATTGGGTGTAGTTAATGTTGCTTCCCACTTCCACTCTCCTAACAGTGTCCAGAAGAGATATACACCCTCCCAAAAAAGTATCATCCCCTTAGGGTACGATGGCCATGAAAATGAGCAACTTCTGTGAATGCACATGAGTCAATAAATGTGGTGCCTTAAAACATACACCACCCAGTATGTGATTCTTTTTTGCAATTTAGAGTTCTAGTAATTACCAGATATAGTATTTGCACTTGTAATTACAGTATGCCCCATATATTACATTGCTTTGTCCATGTTCAAGAATGATGTGCGTCATAATGGGGTTGATGCTTTTTTGGGAGGGTGTTCTAGTAGTGAAAAAGTTGTTAGGTTACTTTTTGTTCACTTTGAAGTACAGCTGTTTCATACCTTGTCTGCCTGCAGGTGACTTTACACTCCCTCTTCTTTTCTTCGCTCTTTTTTCTTCCTTCTGCCAATGGGTGACTCTACACTGAATGACAAGCAAAATGGTTTCCTGTACACCAGAAAACCATTTATTATGCTGGGTGGTAACCATGTAACCAAATTATGGCGCCTGGTGGTTTAGTGGGTAATTAAGATCCTTCAGTCATATTGAGCCTGTGTAGATTTATATCCAAGGGGTGGTTGAGGTTTATTGCTCACTTAATGCCACCCAGGGTTAAGTGAGGCTGGTCACTCTCATCTTAAATGTCAGGACCAATTTGCCTAGCTCTGGGCTCCTTTGCTCCTCAAGGGGCGTCATAGGATTGGATGATGGATGGATGGTTGGTTTACTACTCTGCCTTTTAATACTTTTCATAATTCTTCCTGTCCTAATACCCCCTATCACTAGGTGTGTGTGTGTGTGTGTGTGTGTGTGTGTGTGTGTGTGTGTGTGTGTGTGTGTGTGTGTGTGTATATATTATATACTACTTCTACCTGGTGCTGTATATTCTGTTTTGTTTATTTTTGCTTTGTGCTTCAGTACAGTTGGTGGTAGGTGGGAACTCCTAGGCCTCATTCTCTAATCACTTAATGTTGTGCTGCCTACTTCTTCCTCAGCCTTTATAATTCTTTTCTGTGTCTGCCTTCCCCTCTTCCTATTTTCTCCCATCCTTCGTGTCACATTTTTTTTTTTTCCGTCCACTTAATGTGACTCTTCGCTGAGTGACAAGCCTAATGGTTTCCTGTAACCCAGGAAACCATGTGCAAATCTTGTGGTAAACATATGTCCAAGTAATGGAGTGATGTGGAGACTACAATGGTGCCCTTGTTAACTGGGTGGAGAGATGCAAATGCGGTGTGTACCTCATTATGGCATATGCTGCAAAGGAACATTGGTTCACTATAGAGCATAACCCTGCAGGGGACTATTGCTTGCATGAAGTAGATTGGTCTTCACAGCCAGAGAGACAGGGATTACTCAAGAACAACAGCAACTATAGTGTAGTACCAGTACATTTCTTTTCATCTATCCCTCCATTACTGTAACTTTTATCTTATCAGTAGCTTCCATCTCTTATCTAGTTACTGTCTCTGTTCACCTTTCAACAGATTACTTGTTCTGTTTTCTTTTTCCTCTTTTGTAAGATATACCACTAACAGTAATTGTTTTGCAGGAGAGTAAATTTTATCATTACCTTAAAATTGGATAATTGCAATTGCTATGGGGTAACTATTAACATCTGCACTGTACAGTATTCCAGGTTCTTGCAGTAACATTGTTGAAGCTTCAGATATATATTGTATGCCTATAAAAAATAAAGCTATTCATGTAATTAAGAGTAACATATCAGTGTCATAAAACTCAATTAGCTAAGGGGAATATGGGATTAGTTATCATTATTTTTTTTTTTTTACCCTGCCGTACTGGTTTTGGACTTATCCTCATATCAGGATACCTTGGTCCTTATGTAATTTATGGATGGAGAATGAGAGACTGACTAGAAGAGTGTATGTGAATGAGAAAGAGCAGGAGACCAAGGATGAAATTGCAAGATGGAGTGGAAAGATCTATGAGAGACAAGAGAATGAGTTGCAGGGAGGGCAGCCAAATGGCAGAGGACAGAGGGACTTGGGGGCAATTTGTTTGTGGCCTTCCCTTCTAGAAGTAAGACATCTGACAATAGATAGATAGACGAGAGAAGGATTGAAATGATATCACACAGCATAACAAATGGAAATTATAGTGAAAGAGATGCTTTTACAAGGGTGTGTCTTATACTACTACAGATACTAATAATACTGCCTTGGTCTGTAGAATGAAAGAACTGAGGTAAGCTTGATTTGTTACAGGACCCTGCCATTGCTGATGTGTACACCGAGCATTCCATCCAAGTTAATGTGGCTCAGTATGCTCCCTCTGGCTTCTATGTCTGCTCTGGTGGTGAGTTAAAAAGTTCTGTTTATCTTTCTGTCTTGTCCGGGTGATTTTTTTTTGTCCATGTCTCTGTGTCTTTATCTGTATCTGTCTGTCTGTCTGGATATTTATTCTCCTTTATCTGTCTGTCTTACTATCAGTCTGTCTAATGGCTTACATCCTTTGAAGGGTGGCCTTGACAGTTGAACTTCCAGGCATTTCTGTCCCTGCTTATTTTTTTTATTTTTTTATTTATTTATTTATTTTTTTGTCTTCCTGCAACATTCTTCCCCCACCCATCTCCTACTTCCCCCAGGATGCTCTGCACTGTCATCATTCCAGCTTGTTTTAGTGTTTGTCTTCTTGCAGCCATTTGACATGTAGATTATTAAACAGAAATTTCAAAGTCATGTAACAGTATTACTAGGAGGCACTTGAAGGTTCAGTGGGTAGGACATTCCGGTCAGAGTGATAATCTTGCCCGACAGATGTGTGTGATCCGAGAGGTGACTGGAAGTTTTGCTCATACTGTGCTACCATATGCATCATTGGGCCCAGTTAGCCTGAGCTTGGGTTCATACACCTCAAGTGGGGTAATACGAGATTGGCTGTTGTCTGTTGCTGATAAATGGGGTGGCCCATAAATAACACTCCACTAGAAACTCACTTGGCATTACACTATCTTAATAATGTGTTGCGGAGATGGCTCAGTTTGCTAATATGGGTGTGGGTGTGGGAGTGGGAGTAGGAGTAGGATGTAAATAAATGATGCAGGATAGATGCTGTTAATATTGGTTGAACCATCCCCACAACGTACAAGAACTCGCCCAGCAGTGTGGAAGTGGATCATTATACAGGTTCACTACTGTATGTGGGCCACCATGTATATACTGTCAACTAGGTACCGGTACTGCGTATGTGTGACTTAGAAATAAAGTCAAGGCACTGTGTACATTTATCCAAAAGACTCCTAACACTCCAGTTCCCTACACTGAAGCTTAATATCCATGTGGTCTCAAAAGCAATCCCAGTATTTTTGCAGGTTGGAGATGAATTGTGTCAGATCTGTTACTAGAGGACTGAAGTTGGTAAGAGTCTCCTTTACACTTGTATGTCACTCTCTGGGATTGGTTGGTTTCATGTGGATTAAGATAAGCCTGATATAAGTTGTAGAAGTAATGAGAAAGTTATTAGTTGCTGGAAGTCAGGTATAATTATTCCCTTGTACAAAGGAAAAGGGGAAAAAGAAGTGTGTGGTAATCATAGGGGCATTTGTCTTCTTAGTATAATAGGAAAAGTGTATGGTAGGATACTTATAGACAGAGTTAGAGAAAGAACAGAGAAATTAGTTGGAGAAGAACAGGGAGGCCTTAGGAAGGGAAGAGGTTGTGTAGATCAGATATTCATTCTTAGATCTTTAGTGGAAAAGTTTCTAGAGAAGGGAAAGAAGTTGTATGCGGCTTTCATGGATTTGGAGAAAGCATATGACAGGGTGGATAGACAAGGATTGTGGAAAGTGTTAAGAATATATGGAGTAGATGGGAAGTTGTTGAATGCTGTGAAGAGTATGTACGATGGTGCAAAGGCTGCAGTACGTGTGGATGGTGAACTAAGTGAATTTTTCTCCTTGAAAGTTGGTTTGAAACAGGGATGTGTCATGTCTCCATGGTTGTTCAATCTGTACATGGATGGGGTAATAAAAGAGGTACAAGGTAGGGTAGTGGATGTTGGAGTGGCCCTGGTGAGAGAGGATAGTGTTTGGAAACTCCCTGTACTGTTGTTTGCAGATGATACTGTGTTGTTGAGTGAAGACGAAGGGGAGCTGCAAGGCTTGGTGGATGAGTTTGAGAGAGTGTGTAAGAAACGGAACCTAAAGGTGAATGTAGGGAAGAGTAAAGTGATGGTCTTTGAGAGAGGTGAAGTCAGTGAATGTACAGCGAGGTTGGATGGTGAGGAATTGGAAAATGTGAGTACGGTACGTTTAAGTATTTGGGTAGTGTGATGAGTAAGGCTGGAGGTTTGGAGGGTGAAGTGCTTGAAAGGGTACAGCAGGGAAGAAAGGTTGCTGGTTCCTTGAAAGCAGTGATAAGAAACAGGGAAGTGAGCATGGAAGTAAAAAAGTTACTACATGACAGTATTGTGATACCAACTCTAACATACGGAAGTGAAGCTTGGACATTGTTGGAAGGACACAAGTCAAGAGTGAGAGCAGTGGAAATGAGTTATTTAAGAGGAGCCTGTGGAGTCACGTGGAGAGACAGGCTGACGAATGAGGATATAAAGGAGCGTTGTGGTGTGGATGTGGATGTGATAGGGAGCGTTGTGAGGAACACACTGAGGTGGTTTGGCCATGTGGAGAGGATGGAGGGTGAAAGACTGACGAAGAGAGTGTATGTGAGTGAGGTGGAGGGTGGAAGAGGGTGGGGGAGACCGAGGATGAGATGGAGGGATGGGGTGGAGAGGTATATGAGAGAGGGGGGTGTGAGTTGGGAGCAGGGCAGTGAAATGGCGGGGGACAGGGCGACTTGGAGGCGATTTGTTTGTGGCCACCCCAAACAGGATTGAGGCGTCTGGCAATAGATATAGATAGATGTCTTTTCTTTACACTTATGCTTTATTTTTTTAACTAAGTTATTTGGAGGTTGTTGCTGTGCATTGTATTGTACCTGCATTCTGTATCATTGTCACTTGCCTGGAAAAGGACAATAATTGATTGGCTGTCACTTGGTAACTTCTATGTCCTTTTTTTTTTTTTTTTTTTTTTTTTTTTAGCTATCCTCTACCTCATGCTGGTGTAAAACAGGAATAAGAGAGTGGTTATTTGTGATGCTGCCTTACATTTGTCTTGATAAGCAAGATAGTGTAAAAGGATTATTTTATTTCTTTATATAAATTACCCAATTTGATCCAAGTTTAGGTTGTAAGTACAGTACGGTACATAGAGTAAAAATAAATGCATGCAATGTGTTTCGATCCTGTGAGAGTTTATTGAAGCATGATCTGACCATGCCTGATACCAAATTTTGCATACCAGGTATAGATGACAGGATTTTAGCTTGTGAATTGTAGGATATGACGGATGAAAATAAAAGGTCATTAATTTATTACCACGTTGAGTACACTGCTTCCCGTCCGGTCAGCGAAGTTAAGCAACGTTGAGTCTGACTAGTACTTGGATGGGTGACCGCCTGGAAACACCAGATGCTGTTGGCATCCCTACGTGTTAAGTGGGGTTGATGGAGGATTAGTGCCCCTCCCTGTAAAACAATTAACTCTAAGCCCTTGGCCACCCCGTCTGGGATACATGGCGTCTGGCAATGAATGAATGAATGAATATATTAGATGATTAGTATGTAGAACTGGATTTGGATATGGAATGCCTTATATTGCAGTTTTATTACACAAGGAAGAATGTTATATAGTTAATGTAACATACATACTTTTCAGCTGTTGAAGATAGGTATAAACCACAGAGTACAGGTAATGCAATAATGGTAGAGATGAGTAATTGTATGTCTCAGGGGAGTTGACTAATTCTTAATCCCAAACTGTACTGAGCTACTGTTTATAGCCTGTCCTTTGACACCTGGCAACAAATAGAATGAACTATTAGGGATTGGATGGTGGCATTTTCAGGGTTCAGTACTGTATATCACTGAAGTGTTTGTGTATTCCTTCAGTTAGATCATTGTTTTGCAGATCAGCATGGTAAGGTGCGCATCTGGGACACCATCAACCCTGAGCACATCCTGAAGGCCGAGTACCAACCCTTGGGAGGACCCATCCGAGACCTCTGCTGGTCACATGACTCCCAGCGCATCTGTGTTGTGGGCGAGGGGCGTGGCAAGTGAGCACAGGCTTCAACTTGGGTTTACGTTGTTGACGCCTTCTACCTAATAATGCATTTTTTCCACTTTAGTCATGCTACTTACAATTTTATTCAGCTTAGGAGAGACTTTTTAAACTGGAAGAGTTTGACCAAACTTTCATTAACTTGCACAACTATGTGAAAGTTTTCTTAATTTTAGTCAGATTATCAGGAGATAACAAGAAGACAGTAAGAGTATGTCATATGATCGAAGAGATCAGGTTAAGATGGTTGAAATCTGGGTATGTGAATATAGTGGTAGGGCTAGTAATTAGCATCAGTGTCATTTCCTGTATATTGTTCAACAATTGAAAGTTTTATGAGAAATACTTTGAGATGGTTTGGCCATGTGGAGAGGATAGAGAATGAGAGTGTATGTGAGTGAGGTGGAGAAGAAGACCAAAAATGAGAGGATGGAGTAGAGAAATATATGAGAGAAGGAGGTGTGAGATGGAGGGAGGGTGACCAAATAGCAGTGGACAGGGCGATGTGGAGGAAGTGTGTGTTTATGGTCACCCCTTACTAGATTAAGGCATCTAGCTGTAGATAGATAGGCAATAACTAGGAGAGCTGTGATGTAAGTGTATATAATATTTATGCATAGAATTTGCTTTCTTGTAGCACAGTATGTACCGGTATTACTTTAGTTTAGTTATGTGAAATTAATTGTGAACAGCATTTTGTAATTGGGCAGTGGAATGTTGAAGTTTATTGTATATTGCATGCTGAATTTTGTGCTGATGTCCAGATTTAGCATGTGTTCAGCAGAGGTGTATTTTTGTGACAGGTTTGCTCATGTGTTCATGATGGACACTGGTGCATCAGTAAAGGGGGAACTCTCTGGCCACACCAAGGCTATCAACTCTGTGGCATGGAAACCAACTCGACCATTCCGCATTGCCACAGGCTCTGAAGATAGCAAGTCTGCTTTCTTTGAAGGTCCACCATTTGCTTTCAAGTGTACTAAGAGTGTAAGTTTGGTTTTTTGTTAGGTTACTGATTGTTTATACAGTATAATGCCTGTTTTGACAAGTGTGGAATCTTGTAAATCCCATTTTTATTTTTCAATTATAAATCCTACTTTGTAAAAAGAAACAAACCATGCCATATCTGAGCATGATATGTTTTCATTATTGCCTAGTTAAGTGCTTGCTGATAATTTTAGTTAACTTATGTTCTGGCAAGTTATGATTTTTGAAAACTGATGCAAGAATATTAAAAGCCAGGATAAACTAAGACAGCAGACTGGCTTATTTCTACCTTTGCTGAATACTTGTGAAGGGATTTGAAAACTCTCCCTTTACCTTTTTGTACCATATAGTGATATAATTTTCTGAATGCTGCACGGTTGATTTTGTTCTATTTTGGGGAGACCATATACAGGATAGTGAAGTGTTTACATATTGGTACTGTTGGAATATCTTGCATTAATTTACTGACAGTGGGTATCTCTAGATATTTTTGTTATCTCTAGATATTTTTGTTTTTTGTCAGCAGTTTTCATCTGTATAATATTTTATGACATATGATTTTTTTTTCTCTTGTTTTGTTTAGCATTTTGTAATCAAGTGACAATGCCCCTGAGTGTGATGGCCTTGCATAGGTTAGATCCCTGAGACTGGTGGTATTTTGATCATATAGGCTAATGCCACCAGTGGAAGTAGTTTTGCCCAGTACCTTAGCCTCGGCCTCCTACACCTGATGGGATTGGCTGCTACTTTTTTTTTTTTTTTTTTTTTTTTTTTAGAGAGAGAGAGAGAGAGAGAGAGAGTACATCAACAGCAGCAGTAGATGTATTTTATCAACTAATGCCACTCACTTTTTTCATCATTACCATTTGCAATACTTGATTCATTTGTCTTGTTACGTGTTGCAAATACAAGACTATTTTGCAGTAGTTTTTAGATATACAGTAGATAGAATAGCTAGTATAATGTGCAATAGTGTTGTAGCTTAACCTTGGGCTTGTATCCATTGAATGAAGTAATTTTTTTTATGCATTTTGATATAGTGATGCAACAGTCTCCCCTGCACTTTCCAGGATCATAACAAATTTGTGCAGTCAGTTCGCTATGCACCTAATGGAGAGAAGTATGCTACTGGAGGGTTTGATGGCAAGATTTTTGTGTACAATGGAGCAAATTCTGACTTAGACAAGGAGCTTGGGAATCCAGCACACAAGGGTGGTGTTTATGCTGTAAGTACTGATGTTTTATCCTCATTCAGTGTGTGGAGGAAGGCTCAGCTGACTGCCTTATACTGTATCGTATTTGGGAGAGTTCTGTTCTAATTAGGAGACTTCCGACACCTCTTCATTAGTGATTTGTTAAAAATTATTCATTCCTATTCTGTTGTTATTTATAGCAGTTTTATATGAGCATAGCTTGGTGTAATTAGAGGCAAGAGATTATTGAAGTGCCATGTATAATAACTGATAATATCCATGTTAGATATTACTGGTATCCATAGCTGATGAGAATATGGTTTCTGGTCTCTGAAACCAGATAAATTTTTTAAAAGTTTCTTTATGTTGTATCTATATTATGCTGGAGATTATTTAAGCACAGAACTACTGAACATTAAAATAAAAAGGATATGACCACAGGATTTGAAAAGTATGGCACGGTATTAACCCTGTCATGGTTTTCATACGTGTTTGATGCATATGATCTACTTAACCCCCTCACGATTTTCATACGCATTTAGTCTCACATGAATCACTAGATGAAAAAAACCAAGAAAGAAAAGGCATATGATCTGCTTTCATACGCAATAGAGGCTCGTATATCTGGCAGTGGTGTGCCTAACTGTAAACGTGTGTATCACTGGTCCAAGTTGCAAGTGGCAAATCTTTTACTTTTTGTTGCTAATATTTTACAATAAATCTTGCTTTGAATGTGAACAGAAAATAGTACTATAGCAAATTTTCATGTGCTCAATACACTTAATCACTCAAAGACTGTGTAATATATGTTTATATTGCTTTGATGTCAAACAGAAGAGGGATTGTATTTAGAAATAATATTTTACTTCCTCATAAAGTTCCAATTTCTTTGTGAGTGAACACTAGGTAGTATTCACACACTTATTTCTACATAAATTTATTCATTCACTCATTCGTCATCTAATCCAATGTTGTCCCATGAGGAGTGTAGGAGCCTGGGGCTAGGCAGGTTGGTCCTGACATTTAAGGTGAGAGTGGCCAGCCCCGCACATCCTTGAGTGGCATTACTTAGGCAGTAAACCCCAACCACCCCTTGGATATAAACCTGCACTGGTTCAGTCTGATTGGAGTGCCTTAATTGCCCACCAAACCACCAGGCACCATAATATGGTTATATGATTACCACCCATTGTAGTAAATAGTTTCCTAGTGTACAGTTTACAAATATACAGCCCGAGAACAAAAGAAAGTCACTCCTTTTGGCTTTCCAACGCATCAAAAGAATAATTGGTATCTGTATTAGGGCCTATTCTGTGATGAAAAGTATAAACCGTACTTTCAGCGCGGGGGAAACATCTGGCTAGGCTGAAACAGGGAGGGGGAGTGGGGGTTCTCGGGCCAGAATTTCTGAGAGGGTTAAGATAGTTGGAAATGTATTTAATGGTAAAGCAGCCTGTGTTTACTAGCTTTGGTATATCCCTGAAGTGAGGTGCTGCCCACTAATTCCCTGACTTTCCTAAAAGTAGGAGTGTATGTCAGGAAGTCTTTGCTCCTTGCCTTGTTATATTGCTATCAGGATAAAATGACTCCTCCTTGCCGTAGATTCCCTTCATCCTAAGTAAACTTCAGATTTAGGGATAGGTTGATGATATACAGTTGTAGTAGGTAAATACAATAAGTTCTTAGTATAAATTGCCCTTTTTGGTGGTCTTATTTTTTGCAGTTAAGTCCATAGTACTGTAATCTTTTTGTACCAGATATAAGGAAAAAGTTTATATTGGGGAACACAATCTTGACTTTACATGAGGACTGCATGTGAACTTTTGTGATTATTGTAGGTGTCTTGGAGTCCAGACAGCAAACGACTGCTGTCAGCCAGCGGTGACAAATCGTGCAAAGTGTGGGATGTTGAATCAGGGGAGATGGTGGCAGAGTTCATCATGGGAACTGAGCTGGAGGACCAGCAGATCTCCTGTATGTGGGTTGGCGACTTCCTTCTCTCAGTGTCGCTGTCAGGCTTCATCAGCTACCTCGATCTTGACAACCCAGAAAAGCCTAAGAGGATTGTAAAGGTAACAGTCATAGATGTCTACATATATGTGCACAAACAGCTGCCACAGCCATCCAGGACTATTGCCAAATAGCATCCTTCTTGAACCTCCACCAGGCATTCATCCCACAGAAAATACCCTTTCCAGAGAGACTACAAGTTCACTTAGACTATGGTGTGGCTCTCAACATTAAAAGCTTCAATACCATCTCAAATTATAACCTGTGAACAAACCACTATATGCAGCCCCTCCCACCATGACCTCTTAGCTTGCTTCACATTCACAACATAGACAATCCTTCAGTATGACATCAGCAGAAGATTTCTATAAGTATCTGGCTGAAGCGGCTGGTTTCCTGCAATCAACAAGGTTCCTATTGAAATGTGCTTGGATCCACAACAACAACAGTAACACCAACAGGTTGATAAAGAGTATGTCACAAAATGATCATATATATATATATATATATATATAATATATATATATATATATATATATATATATATATTATACTGGATAGGGTTTTAATGTTCATTACCTTGTATGTCTTTTTTTCATCCTGTTTCTTGTACATCTGTGGTTTCCCAGATACCAACCTAATTATATCTTTTGTTAGTTCTCTGCTTTACATGTACAATATTAAAGATGCTGAGTGTAGTTTGTCTGGTATGGTGAACATGAGAAAATGAGGCATTTGCATTGCCTGGAAACAGTGCTTTACATATGATAGTTAATAAAGATGATTTGAGACTATTGTTGTGAAGACATTTATCCTTCTCTTTTTTTTTTCCTTTGTTTTTCTTTTTCTTTTTTTTAAGTCTTCACTTCAGTGATATATTATTCTTGCTACTTCCAAACAGTTATCCAGCTCAGCAAAGACCTATTCTTTGGAAGGGGTTATTGAAGGCTATATCAAACCATGCAGTTGAAAAAGTGTCCCCTAAACTGGATAAAATTATCTGAATAAAGCATGAATAATCCAACATGTTTGTCATTAGATTGGAGATACTAAGTCATGAATTATAAGAGATAAGCAGTAGATGTAAGCTATAGCTGTGAATTGCCAAGTTTTATAACATTAACAGATTGACTGAATAAGTAGCCAAAATGAGAGACTTCTCTCTGCCATTCTGAATTAATGTTACAGTACACAAAATCTTGCACCCTTCACACATGTCTCCATACTTGTTCCAACCATCATCATCATCTGTAACTATATTGTATTTGTAATCTGGAATGGACTGCAGTTAGAGATGATAGAGTTCAAGTGAGTGAATAAGTTAGGTGTGAAAGGATGAGTCATGGCAAGTGCAATTCTTTTTTAATGGACTCTACAGTATATCACATTTCTCAGGGTCACAACAAGCCAATCACCCGGGTGACACTCTCAGCAGATAAGAGCAGTCTGTATACAGCCGGAGTGGATGGGACTGTCACTGTCTGGGATGTGGCCACAGGTGGGATTTGAGATTTTATTTGTGTATGGTACTGTATTTAATTATTTATTTGTATTTTTTATGTACCTGACGGCATAGACTTGACCATTCATTCCTTAAAGGTGGGAATAAGGGTTGGGATGGTGGTTTTATATCTGCATTCTACAAATTTAAGCCTGATTTTTGTGCTTTCACATCTTGCTTTGCTTTCATGGACCAGGTACCAACGACCGAATAGGTGGGAAAGGTCACGGAAACAATGTCAGTGGCTTGGTGGTGATGGGTGATCATGTTTACACTGCTGGTATTGATGACAGCATTAAGGTCATTGGTAAGTAAGATGTGCTCTAACCTATTCTCTGCTACTGTTTTGTGTAAATTTGCAGTTAAAATACTGGTACAGTAGTTGCATTTTGAGAAACTCGGAAGAATGCAATGAACATTATGATCTGAAGCAGGAAAACTGATTGAAATATAGCTGTTATTCAGTACAGAAACGCATGATGTATAATAAATCATTGATAGTGTGCATAGAATGATATATACCTTCAACCTGAATAGTGTGGACTGGCTGTATGTGATAGGTTACTTAGCTGTACTACCACCACCATTATTGTTATTATTATTACCTCTCCTCCATCCACCTTTCCTTTTTATTCTGTCTTTCTTTCCTTGATTCTTTCCTCGTCCTTCTGCCTATTGGTGACTTTGTACTCCCTCTTCTGTCTTTCTTTCCTTCATTCTTTCCTCTTCCTTCTGCATGTGGGTGACTCTACACTGAGTGACAAGCCAAATGGTTTCCTGTACACCAGGAAACCATGTACTACGCTGGGTAGTAACCATATAACCAAATTTTGGTGCTTGGTGGTTTAGTGGGTAATTATGGCACTCCATTTGGGTTGAGCCAGTGAAAGTTTATATCCAAGGGGTGGTTGGGGTTTATTGTTCATGTAATGTCACCCCGGGATGAGTGAGGCTGGTCACTCTCATCTTAAATATCAGGACCAACTTGCCTAGCCACAGGCTTCTGCGCTTCTCATGGGACAACGTAGGATTAGACGATGAATGAATGAGTGAATGAATGAATGTTATTGTTATCATTTTTGGCAGTAGTAGAGCATTTGATGTTACCTGTGAAGGGGTTAAATAAGAGAACTATTACCCACTGAACATACCTGAAGATTTATCCTTTAATTTTTCCTAGATCCTGTGGAGAAGACATACACTGGACAGTCTGTTTCCTTGGGATCACAACCCAAGATGATTGCAGCTTTAGGTGACTCAGTAATTGCTGTCACTACTCAAGAGGTAAGAGCCACATGATTAAAACATAGTGTGAAGGTGTGGACTTTTCCCCAATTTTTATTATTTTTGTGCAGTAGGCCAAGGAGAAGGTTTAGGGATATGGTGGATGAGTATGTGAGGAAGAGAGGTTTGGAAGTCTTTGAGGCTAGGGGACTAACAAGAGATCGAACTAGCTGGATGAATGTTGTGAGGAGAAACGCATAATCAGGGATTTGGCACCCTTTTTTAACGTGACAGCATCCAGATTGACTCTATCAGATACATTTATGTAAAGCTACAGAATGTAGTGAATGTTTCTGGTGTATCAGATAGAGCCAGGATTCCAGGGGCTTGAATGGTGAGTGAATGGAAGCGTGGCCTGTTTGATTTGGCAAATTTTGTCTGTCTGGATGTTGCTGCACCTCACCCTGCCCGAGGGTGGGAAAGGAGGTCCGGATGATGCTGATGAATGATGTTGATGATAACTTTGAACCTTTAAGGGCTTGAAGCCACCTTGCCACTGCAGGTATGAAAAGATTTGTGGCCAGCATGCAATTATGATGTATTTGTTTTAGGTTCCACACATCCCAACCTATTGTAGTTTGAGTGGTAGTGAATTTGAGCTCTTCCAGCCATGGTGGTTGATATGTGTTTAATGACAGGTTGTAAGAACAAGCTGTTAAAGCATAATTTTTGAAATACACCTGGGTCCCAATTAGCACGTGATCAAATAGCATGATTTGCAAATTGCTCGAGCTGTCTCTTAATATCCACAGCATCTGAAATTAACAATGCTGGTGAAGCCACCACAACAAAAGATGTGATTACTGCAGCATCTATCGAAGACGCATTACAGAAGTTGAGACAAGAGGAGGTTACACTGATGCCAGAAACACCAGTACAGCTCTCCATGATGCAGATCAGCCAAATCTTGGCTGCTGTAGATGTCTTAATGCTTTGGCTGCGACAGCAACTACAACAATTGATGCGCTCAGTGAGGAGAAATAAGAAAAAAAATGGTGTGTTTTCAACACGTGTTTTAACCCACATATCCTCAATCTTAAGAGCTAAAATTTTTGTCAAACAAGGTTCAATCTTTCTACTATCGTTTGCATCAAACTGCATGTTCATAGGTACTCTCAGCCTGGTGAACGGCTTGAGAAAATACAAGGTGTGTTTTGACCGTCTCACATGGGAAATAGTCCGGCGAGGCATAAATTTCCACCAAACCACATGATTAGTTTTGCACAGAATAGGGTTACTGCCATGTTATCTTATCACAGTAATTACAATAATAATAAAAAAAACGAAAAAATTTTTGTAGCCAGTTTCGTATAATTTTATTGGGAAACAGTAGCAATGTGAGGAAAATCATTACAGACTTTGTAAAACTTCGTGAAAGACATTACTTTTTTAAAACTTATTGATATAATGACATTTATGAGTCATTTCATTGCATAACTACACAGTTTGCAACCCCGAAAATGGTCGCAAGCAACCCCGAAAATGGTCGCAAGCTTTTGCACTTAGCATATGACTTCATCAGTTATCACGAAAATATTACTAAAGCACTTATATTTTATCACAATAATTCATAATATAATATACGAAGGGTGATCAGAAAGTAATGACAGTTCGTGCTATAACATGAAAACCTTGAATGATGGGAGGTAGGGGAGCAAGGAGAGTGCAGAGTTGCCTGTCCTTACGAGTTTGAACTTGTCGCCGTATGCCTGACTTTTCTTGTTTTATTGTTGTGAGTGAATGCTTCACTCTTGTTTTTGCTCTCTGGCCAGAAACATGGATTACTCGAAAGAAGGCTGCAGGTTCTACATTTTTACGAGGTGGAAACTGGGAAAGAAAGCAACAGAGATGCGAGGGGAATTATTACAAGTTTATCCAGACACTACTCCTTCCCTGGAAACTGTTTCCCGCTGGATTCGTGCTTTCACAGCAGGAAAAACTGAATTGAAAGATGAACAACGCTCTGGACGCCCCCGGACATCCGTGACCGAAGCAACAACTGTCAGTGCACGGTCCATCATTGACGAGGATCCAACTGTAACTCTTAGGTTCTTAGCCTTGGAGCTTGATATCAGTTATGGGAGTGCATATGACATCGTGCATGAACAATTACACCTGAGGAAGAAGTGTTGTCGATGGATACCCCATTTGTTGACTGATGAGCAAAAGGCTGAACGGGTGAGGATTTGTCGTGTCTGGCTTGCTGAATTTGAACCAAATGGTCCAAAACGGTTCTCAGATGTTGCTACTGGAGATGAGTGTTGGATTTCATTCTTCACAACCCGTGACAAGCAGTCAAACATGGTGTGGTTGGGCGATGAAGACCCTCGACCTCAGATTTTGAAGGAAGGATTTCGCAGCCGGAAGCGCCTTTTCACCATCTTTTTCAATTTTCAAGGACCAATATGCGTGGATGTGATGCCTGAAAAGTCCACTATCACAGCCCAATACTACACAGACCAGGTCCTTCCACAAGTCTTGGAACACAAGGCCAACACCGCACCAACCCGCTGTCGGTCTCACCTTTTGCTGTACCACGACAATGCTGCACCCCACAAAGCTCGCCTCACTATGCAGTACCTGGAACAACAAGGTATAACTCTGCTCCCCCACCCACCCTACTTCCCTGACCTGGCTCCCTGTGACTTTTGGTTTTTTCCAAAAATTAAATCTGCCATCGCTGGGAAGCAATTTCATCGCATCCAAGACTTGGCACGGACCGTCAATTCAGAACTCCGAAGTATACCGTCTTCAGAGTACCACGCTTGCTTCATGAAGTGGAGAAAGAGAATGGAACGCTGCATAGAGGTTGGAGGGGAGTACTTTGAAGGAATGTGAGTCATAGTTTGATAGTTCTTCATGCTAATAAAAGTTTATGGACTCACTGTCATTTCTTTCTAATCACCCCTCGTAAAATAACACTAAGCCGGTCGTATGATTTTAGTGTGATTTAGATGCCTATTGCTTTGTATTATTTACGAGGGAGAGAGAGAGAGAGAGAGAGAGAGAGAGAGAGAGAGGGAGGAAGGAAAGGGGGGCAGCAAACTGGTTTAGACCAGCTCATTGAGGGCATGTGTACATGTGTGCTTGTATGTACTTAAACTGTTGTTAAGTACAAGGGTAATTTTCAGTGTTTAAAAGGTTAACCCCTAAAGTTGGAGTCACTCATCTACCAAATGAATTTTTCTCCATAAGTTATGTGTATCAATTATCGCGATATCAAATAGCACGTGTTTGCGCATCGACCATATGGGAATTTTAATTGGGACCAAGATGTATTTGATGATGATAGAACATGTCTGACCTTTCTGCGTATTGCAGATTTGCGTGATAGAGAACCAGAAGAAGGTTTGTAGTCAGGAAATAAGCTGGGATGGGCTATGTGTCTCAGCATGTGATATTGAGGGCAAGGAGGTGGCTGTTGGAGGAGGCGACAACCTAGTCCACATCTACACCTATGCTGACAACAAACTCACAGAGGTTAGTTATTTTGCCTTTCATTACCATTTTATTGCTTTCTGTCACAAGAGATTGAGAGAATTCAGAAAACTTGAATGAGGTTATCCGTGTCTTTTGTCTTTCTTATTTTTCTTGTATTAACCTAAGCCACATTTGCACCTATGCTGGTAACAAACTCTCAAAAGTTAGTTATTTTGTCATTCATTATCTTTTTGTCATCGTTGAAAATGTAATTCACTTGTATTCCTCTGCTGGCAACAAACTCACTGAGGTCTGGCATGTCTCCTTTGCCTTTCTTTATCAGCATTGCACTGTAGACAACCTAATTCACATCTTCACTTATTCTGTCAACAAACTCACTGAGGTTAGCTCTCTCTTTTGTCTTTCTTTATCCCATCACTGTTTTGTTACAGAAGAGAGAGAATTCACAAACTTGAATGAGACTAGTCCTGTCTTTCAACTTTGGTAATCGTTTGATCACTGTATATCAGAAAAGAATGAGAGAATTCAGAACCTGTGATTGAGAATTGGATGTCGTCAGCCATTATTTTTCCCCTAGTTTTTATACTTCAGAATTTTACCCTTTACTGTGTACATTAACTTATTCTAACCTGTTTCAGAAAAAAACTCTGGAACATCTTGGCCCAGTGACTGATGTGGTATATTCTCCAGATAGTCAATACCTTGTGGCTTGTGATGCTAACAGAAAGGTGGGATATATTTATGTATTGAAGTTGAACACTAGGTATAATGCTCTTAAATTGCTCATTCATTCCTAGCACACAGTTTGATGTACATTTAATTACCCGTAATACTGTAAAGCCTCAATAAGTCAACCCTGCAGAAGACAGAATTTCCGGTAAGTTGAACTCACAGTGAGCCATGTCACTCTGTGGGAATTTCTTACAAATTTGTGGGAGATTTGGCCATTCATGGGAGATTTTGTGGGAGGACATTTCAGCCATTAAATTTTTTGAATTTTTTTTTGGGGGGGATTTTATCCCCATGTGGGAACTTTTGTGGATATTTTATCTTTTGTGGGAAACTACACCGGCAACATTGCCCCGATACTCAGGGCTGGTAGCCAGCCGAAGGCACTGGGCAAACGCACAGTCACTCTGCCTCTGACTGTCGTCGGATGAGGCTGTGCCGCTCTTTTGCTGTCACCTATTTAGATTGTTTCACTTTTGCATTTTAGTTTATTAATTCCGGGGGCTTGTAGTGGTTAGCGAATGGAAGCGTGGCCTATTGGATTGAGCAAATTTGGGCTGTCTGGACATTGCTACTTCTCACCCTGCCCTAGGGTAGGAAAGGAGGTCCGGATGATGATGATGATGATGATATTCCAATTGGTACATTTTAGTTTGTTATATTCCAAATGTTACATACTATTTTACTTGATTGTAAAGCAAAAAAAGTGCAGA
Source organism: Coenobita brevimanus (assembly GCF_032717465.1). Taxonomy (NCBI): domain Eukaryota; kingdom Metazoa; phylum Arthropoda; class Malacostraca; order Decapoda; family Coenobitidae; genus Coenobita; species Coenobita brevimanus. The sequence continues at coordinate 7,997,943 of NC_137017.1, read as the reverse complement.
ACTTTATGCAAGTAAGTGATTGTTGCAACCCTCCATCTCTGTCTCCAACACAAGCTGCCTAACCTACAAAAGCTCTTTGCACAGACATCCACCAATTTAAGAAATGAAATGCACTGAATTGTTTTCTGTTGTTTATTTCTATTGCTGTATACATGCTAATAGCCTTCACTGTTGGTTTGTGTTCAGAGATTCACATACTGTACAGTACACTACTTCCCTAACTCTGTCTGGCCTAACCTAACTTAGCTTAGGCTATGCAACCTCCTATCCATGCCTAGCCTATGACATGCACCAAATTGTTTTTAGTTTTTTTTTTTTGTTGCTTTATAAATTCTTCTTTAGTATTAATAAACAACTGTTGTGGGGGGTAATATAGATTCTTTTACATGTATTTCTGGTTAGTCAGAAAATCTGGTAAGCTGAACTACCCTAGAGCCCCATATAGTTCAACTTATCAAGGGTTTCCTTTATATGTATTTTTACTGTAAGATATAACAAGTGTCACATTCTTCTTTACCTAGTTCTCCAAATTTCAGAGGGTTGTGTATGATCCAGAAATTTATATATCAGTTATCCAGTCATTTATTGCTCCGTAAGGAGTGTAGGGGCTCAGAAAGTGCAGACATTTAAAACATTAAAGGCACATTACTTGTCATTTTCTAGGTTATAGTGTATTCGTTGCCCTCATACGAAAAGTTCAACAAGATTGAATGGGGCTTCCACAACGCCCGTGTGAACTGTGTGGCCTGGAGTCCTGACAGCCGAATGGTGGCTAGTGGTTCCCTCGACACAATGGTCATCATCTGGAGCCTCGCAGCACCTAGCAAGCACATCATTATCAAGAGTATGCATCATGCCCTTCCTTTATTTTGCATTTGTGTCCATCTTTAATCTCTATTTCTTTCATTCTTTCTCCATCACTGTTTCATGTTCTTTCATGTCGTTTCATTCCATACACCCATCATTTCTCTTTAATTTATTCTCTATCCTTGTCTTTGTCTTTCATCATTATCGCTTTTGTTATGAGTATGCCACATGCACTCCATTTATCTCACATTCATTCTCTGCCGATCTGTTTTTCTTTCACCCTTTTCTCATTGCTGTCTCATTCGTCTCACATCTTTGTTTCTTTCATTCTTCCTCCCCCTGTGCATTTTTTCTTTTATCCGTTTCTCATTTATTCACCCTGTTTCTCTTTCTTTATTCCCCCAAGTGTCATTTTCTCCCATCCCTGTCTTGTGTATTGTCCCTTCATCTGTCTCTTTCATTCCACATTTGCCATTCACTGTGTCTTTATTATTTTATTTTCACTTCCAGATGATTATTAGCATGGAGTTCCTCCAAAACTATAATGTGTAATGAAGCCAGAGGTGGATGCTCTTTATTAACATTTTAATTTCATTTTATATTTATGGAATGATTGCTTTTATTATTTGTATCTGCAGATCTGACAACCAGGTAAATATATAAATGATAAAACTTGCTGCTATGGATACTGGTAGATGTTGGTATAAAAACTGTAGCTATTTGTAGGCCAACTAAAACAAGGTCATAAGCCTGGTGTATGCATGTTTTATTGGAGATCATTAAGCACAAAAAGAAATTGGAATGTTTCATGTTGATTCAGTAAACCATATCATAAATGTTTTCTGTTTCTCATGTTATTCAGAGTGTTTTTCGTTTGCTTTCAATACTGTGCTTCACAGTGTAGAAGTTATCATGTAATGACTATCAGTGTATGAAATGGTACATGGTGAAGCATTTTTGATAATTATGAAATATATACAGTACTTATCTTTTCAGTTTCTTGTTAGAATGTCATGCATAACAAGAAAGTGTGAGGCCATCCCTACCAGAGGTCCTTTAGTGCCAGAAGAAATATAAACTTAGTAAACAATGTGAAAGTTCTTGCAGTTGGGACTCCCTTTGATTTTCTACTTTCTTTTGATCTTACTTTTTTTCTCTATACTTAGTTGGTATATATATATATATATATATATATATTATGTTTATAATAATATATATATATATATATATATATATATATATATATATATATATATATATATATTATGTTTATAATATATATATATATATATATATATATATATATATATATATATATATATATATATATATATATATATATATATATATAATATAAATATAATATATATATATATATATATATATATATATATATATATATAATATATATATATAATATAAACATAATATATATATATATATATATATATAATATATATATATATATATATATATATATATATATATATATATAAATATATAGAATATAAATATAATATATATAATAGAAACATAATATACATATATATATATATATCCATCCATCCATCCATCCATCCATCCATCATCCAATCCTACATTTCCCCATGAGGAGCGTAGGAGCCCGGGGCTAGGCAGTTGGTCCCGACATTTAAGATGAGAGTGACCAGCCTCACTCATCCCTGAGTGGCATTACATGAGCAATCAACCCCAACCATCCCTTGGATATAAACCTTCTATTAATATATACACACACACACACACACAGGTGGGGGCGCATATCATCCATTCACTCGATGTAGTGCTGCTTTGGGTGTCTGCCCTTTCCTCTTCTGTCTTTCTTTCCTTCATTCTTTCCTCTTCCTTCTGCCTACGGGTGACTTTACACTCCCTCTTCTGTCTTTCTTTCCTTCATTCTTTCCTCTTCCTTCAGCCTATGGGTGACCCTACAGTGAGTGACGCGAGCCAAATGGATTCCTGTACACCGGGAAACCAGTAACCATGCTGGGTGGTTACCATATAACAAAATTATAGCGCCTGGTGGTTTAATGAGTAATTAAGGCACTCCAGTCGGATTGAGCCTGTGTAGCATTATATCCAAGGGGTGGTTGGGGTTGATTGCTCACGTAATGCCACTCAGGGATGAGTGAGACTGGTCACTCTCATCTTAAATGTCGAGACCAACTGCCTAGCCCCAGGCTCCTACGCTCCTCATGGGGCAATGTAGGATTGGATGATGGATGGATGGATGAACAAAGAGACTTGAGTGTGACATCACGGAATGGTTGCTCTATGCTTGGCAGGTGCTGCACAGCTAGTCTGACTCATGGCTTTGTTTCTTTATCACTTTATTCTTGGTGAATATTTTTCTACAGCAAGGTATAAAACTTTTTATTTTTGCTTAACTTCAACTTATCACTTTGACATTTTATTCTCTTTGTTTTCCCTTTTTAAACAAACTGTGATAAAGTACAACTGTTCAGCTTCAAAATAACACTACAACCAGCGTCCTACCGTAAAAAGAGTATTTACACTGATCGATCAAAGAAAAAGATTGCAAAACGTATATGTGGCTGAGACAAATAAAATTGTAAATCTCTTTCCTTTTGCTTTACAGCTCAATAAAATGCAAAAATTACCAGAATCTATATATCATTGTAAAGGTAATTAATTGTAGTTTTGCATTGTTTAAACAAGACATATATATCTTTTTTAATTTTTTTTGCTAAATACTTTTCTGTGGCAAGGTATAAAGTTTTGGTTTTCGCCTAACTTCAACTTGTCATTTTTACAATTTATTTATTTATTTATTTATTTTATTTATTTTTTTTTTTTACATACTACGATAAAGTACAACTATTCAGCTTTAAAATGATACCAAAACCAACATTTTATCATGAAAGTGTATTTACGCAGAAGGATCAAGGAAAAAGAACGCCGCGCAAAGATGTGGGTCAGTGAGAGAGTGGCTGAGTCAAGCACAGACATAATGTGCCCGGCCCAGAAATCTGATAGGGTTAAATGTCAGGACTAACTTGCCTAGTCCCGGTCTCCTTTTCTCCTCATGGGGCAACTTTGGATTGGACAATGGATGGATGGATGGTACTTATGGAACTCTGGCTAGGATTGCCTCATATATCCATTACCGGTAATAATTGAATCTTTTTAACTTATGTATCAATTAAAGCCTCTTGTTATTAATATATGCTGGCCAGAAGTGCTTCTTCTTTTGTTGCAATACACTATGGTAAGGTAAAAATGCCAATGCCTCCATAGCTTTTGGTACAGTGGTAGTTTTAAATTTTTACCAGTCTTATTGTAGTACACATTATGAATATCTCTGTAGTACTGGTTAATTCTGGCACTTTTTTACTTTAATATCTTCACAGTATTTGATGATAAGTAATGTTCAACGCATGCTGGCATATATTTTTTAATTTGGCTTATTTCTTCATTAATGTTGCCCTTTTTTTATTCTAAGGTCTTGCACTGTTTGATACCCAGGAATGAGTTATATATGTCAACATATATAGTGTTATTACATTTAGACAGCCTGTTGATACTGAAATCTCATTTTTTTTTTAATGCAGATTATTTTGGTTAGTGTGATGATTGCCAGCATATACAGTGCAACCTCAGAAATTCAGATGTCTTAAGCTCGGAAACATTTGAAGTTTAAATACCATAATTTATGAGATCTGTCATTTTCATTTCACAAGCTTAGCTTACAAATGACTGCATCTAGCATCTAAAACTAAAACTACACTTATCTGGCACCAATAACCTTTCTATAAAGTGTCTGGTCACCTGTAATAAGTTTCCTTTCCTCTTTATGGTAAAAAAAACTCTGTTTTTTTTTTTATTCAAGTAAAAATTATTCAGATTTCACGTAACTGTGACCTCAAAAAGGTATCCTAGTTTTACCAACTGGTGCAGTGCTGTGAAAACAGTGTGCAACGTAACAAGCCACCCAGAAGTACGTAGTGTGTGTGCACGTATTGTGAGACGATTGTATTGTTGGAAACACAACCATATGAAATGTGAAAGTACTCAGAAGTTTTGTGAAGACCGAAACTAGAATAAATAACTATCTTTGCACATGTTCTCAAAGATAGTGATGGTGTTAGAAACGTGACAGTATACGACATTACAAAGCATTGTGAAAAGATTTTAAAGTTCTTTGTCGAGTGAAATTATGATAAATATCCCTTAACCACGCAACACCATGGAACACCGCTTGTCAGATGTCATTAACTAATGACGTTTACTCTTAACATAGGCTTGATTGTTGGTAGGCAGCAGTCTCCTAAAATACTTTTTGTAGACAATTTATGCTACTTAAAGCACTGCAATTTATATTTGAATAAATTACCCTATAACTCCACAGTAAATATAAACCTCACGCATCCTTTTCCACTCACTTTACGCACGTTCACATACGTATTGCATCGCTACATGAAATACTGATATTTCTGCAAGATTATAATAATGCAGACTTGTATAAATGTACATTATCATAAAATACATCATGAGTTAACAGAGCGTTCTATGGGTGAGCAATGAACAGTATGTGAAGAAATGTGTAGCATCACACCACATCAGTCAGGCTGTACTGTATAATAAACAATCAACTGAGCTGCTACTCAGTGCAAGATGTTGGTAAAAAATGTAAATATTCATGTACGGTTGTTGTTTTACACGAGTAAATAAATACAAAATTATTTTCCCTTACAGTTTATTGATGGGTGTTAAATATGAATACAGTTGCAAAGTATTTTAGAACAGAAGGGCATACAGAAGATAAGAAAGTAGAAATGTACAAGAAACATACTTCGTGACATTTAAGATGTGAGTGACCTGCTTCACTCATCCCTGAGTGGCATTATGTGAGCAATAACCACTCCTTGGATATAAACCTGCACAGGCTCAATCTGACTGGAGCGCCTTAATTACCCGGTATCCACTAAATCACCAGGCGCCATAATTTGGTTATATGGTTACTGCCCAGCATAGTAAGTGGTTTCTTGGTGTACAGGAAACCGTTTGGGTTCTCATTCAGTGTAGAGTCACTTGTAGACAGACAGAAGAGGAAAGAAAGGAAAGAAAACAGAAGAGAAAGGAAGAAAAGAAGGAAGGAAGAAAGAAAGGGCAGTCACCCGAGAGAAGCACCACATCGAGTGAGTGGATGGTGAGCGCCCTCACCTACCACTATTACTTGAGTTAATAGAGATAAAAGAAAAACTGTCAGTATTATAAAAGCACTGGAAAACAGGATACCTGGTGCAAGTTAGGTAACCCATACTGCAAAGCTCATATTAAAAGCATGTCTAAACTTCAAGGATAGCTAGATAAATACTTTAACTCAAGTTCAGATTTTTCAAAAGTTCAAATAGTTTGTGGAAACAAACACTTCAGATTTTAGAGGTTGCACTGTTAATTATTACTAATTTTAACCTCTTTTCATTCATGTTATTCATTTGTTATTTTGCTATCCAAGAAATTACAGTACTGTAGTTAGTGTGATGATTGCTTATTCCATAGAAAATGTAGTTATGTGATGATTGTATGTTCTTAATAGAATTTGCAGGTAGTGTGATGATCGTGTGTTCCTAAGAAAATATTGTAGTTAGTGTGATGATTGTACGATCCTGACCCTCCAACCCGTCCACCAGATTCCCACCCCCAGGCGCAGGTGACAGGGCTTGCCTGGATTGACAACGAACGTGTTGTGTCCGGAGGCCACGATGGAATTGTCAAAATATGGAGTGTCAAGTTTTAAATGAGCGGTTGTTAAAACTTTATTATTGGTTGCAGTAGTTAGCATGCATGGTGAAACTATTTTTACCTGTAGTTAGCATGCATGGTGAAATTTTATTTTTGGTTGCTGTAGTTAGCATGTATGGTGAAACTTTATTTTTGGTTGTTGGTGTTTGCATGCATGATGACTAGAATACCTTCAGGCTTGCACAGATGTATGGTTTTTCAATGCTTAAACCATAGTATTTCTTGGTGGTTACAAGTAGAAATATATTTGTGGTTTTGTGCATGTGCTGTTACACAATAACCTGTGAATGGGGAGTATTACTTTACTTTAGTGTGGGAATTTGTCTTTTGACACTTCTGTATGCTGCAGTTGTATAGCGTCATAGAGGGGTATTGGCATGATTGCAGCTATAGTCAGTTCCTGCCAGCTCAGTAGCTCACTATCATGTCAGCCCTTGCACAAGTGCTTTTTAAATTTTGTGGGACAGGAATATGTATGATGGTACTGTGCGCCATTTAAGGTGGTTGGTAGCTATGTCTGTGTGTATTAGTATATTGCAGTATTACAGTAGCACATTTCAGCATGATGACTGAAAAAGAACATGTCTGCCACCTCCATTGTAACTTTTGATCTGATGGTAAGAATAATTGGACTTAGAACATTTGCAGATGTAGTAGTTTCCAGCAGCTGAACAGATATTAACTTCAGTGTACGGTATGTTTGAGTCTTTATACTTTCTTCTCTCTGGATAGTTTTACCATGGTTGAGTTGATCTTAAGCAACTGCAGCACAGAATTGCCTGTCTGTTAGTCCTGTCTAATGTTTCACCTGTATGTGGGGTTTGTGGTGGACATAAAGTATGAAGCATTTGTAAAGGTGCCAGTAATGACAGTAAGTGGTCTTCATTAAGTTTTCCTTCATAACATAAAATGTATATATATATATATATATATATATATATATATATATATATATATATATACACACACACACACACACACACACGGACAGATTTATAGGACCTACACACACACAGTTGCTCTGGGAGAGTTGTCTGTTTTTGCTTTGTGTTTCCACCTCTACCAAGTGAATTTTTTGGGCAAGAAGTAACTAGCAACTCCTCTGGTGTTGGCAGATGGTGGTGAAACACTCAGCACGTCAGAGCTTGCCTCGAAGTGTGAGTGGGAGTATATGTTCCCATCGCTCCGAGCTTGCACCTCCCTCTTTTTTCGTATGCATTACTGTTTGCCCTGTTATTTTCCTGAAGTCGAGTTGTCATGCCTGGAAAGTACTGCTCAAGGGATGAGCAGTACTTTCCTGCCTCATTGCATGGAGGCAGGATAATGTCCCCATCAACACGATTTGTGTACGTACTGGACGTGCAAAGTCGACCTTTTTGCTGCAGTGCGGTGCCTCCCACCTGATGTCGTACCAGAGCACAAACATAGCGGTGGAAAGAAGAGGATGACTTCCAGAGGTATAAATATGCTTCTGGAGAGGTAAGTTATCAAGAATCCTCGACTGACAGCAGCAGAATTGAAGAGAATGCATCCCCAGCTGTTACAAGACGTCTCAATTTGAACTATCCAACACCGCTTGCAGAAGGAGCTGGGTTTGCCAAGCCATACCGCAGCCAAGAAACCGCTTCTCAATGACTGCATGAAGAAGCAGTGCATTCAGTTTGCCAAGAAGTATGCACACTGGACATCAGATGAGTGGAGAAAAGTTATGTTTTCCGATGAAAGCACATTTCAAGTGTTCCAGGTGCATTCTGCCAAGGTTCGTTGCCCTGCCTCCTGTAGTTGATATGACCCTGCTTACATGGTGCCGACTGTTAAGCACTCACAATCAGTAATGGCATGGGGGTGTTCCTCAGGTGAAGTGGGAAGGGGAGGTTTCTGCTTTTTTCCTAAGAACTTGATGACTGGTGGCCGGTACATTCAAGTTCAGAAAGATCATTAGTTAAACTTTTTTGCTATTCATGGATGCAACTTTTTCATGCACGATTCAGCTCCATGTCACAAGTCAAGAAAGTTGACAAAAAATGGCATCAGGATAATCAGATTGAGGTTCTTGACTGGCCTGGCAACAGTCCAGATCTAAATCCGATAGAAAACTGCTGGTGTTGTAGTGTTGGTTATGGGTGCTTTAGCTTGGATTTATTTATTTATTTTATTTAATTTTTTTTTTTTTTTTTTTTTTATAGCATTCATTGTTTCAACATGATTTTGTGCTGTGAGTTTGGGTATGGTAACATTTACAGGTTCAAGGTGTGGAAGTGAAGATTCAGAGGTTCAGGGTTGTGGTGCTCTGGTGATGTGCAGTGATAAGTTAATGGGTAATGATAGTTTGAACAGTTTTAAAAGTTGCCAATTAAGTATTGTATATACACTGCTATAATTTTTTTTTTTTTTTTTTAATTTCTTAACTCTTCCACACTTCCTGTTCACTGTTTGCTGAAAAATAAATTTTGTTTATGGTTAATTGTTTAAAAATGCATAGTCATTCAGATTTCCTCATGTCAGTTTTATTTGTCCTTAAATTTCGAAACTGTGTACGAATCAGAAAATGTCTAGAAATCAGTATTAATTCAGATGTTTCCAAGGAAGTTATTTATGTCATGTATAATGATGTATGATTCCTAATTTTGATATATAGATATAAAATTGTTAAAGCCAGTACAAAGTAGCTTTTTTATTGGTGATTCTTCATTAAATGGTTTACTGTAATTATGTTTGCTTTATTTACTTTCAGACTCGCACCCTCAGTCCCAAGTGACAGGTTTGGTTTGGCTGGATGATGAGAAGTTGATATCAGTTGGCCATGATGGTTTGGTCAAGACATGGTGTGTGACCTTCTGAGTCACACCACAGGAACCAGTACCATAAATTATAATGTACTGGTCTTTTATGTACACACGTGAGGCATGGTTTCTGTTCACTCTGTAATATTACACCAAGCTAGGTGAAGTTGCAGTTGGAATTATACACCAAATGAAGATGTATTGTTGGTAGTTTAGAGCATTTCCATTCTGCATGAGGATTACTGTCATCATGAACTGTCCTCATGTAGTGTAGAATCACTTCAAACTATCACCTAACCATTGCACAGCATCTTTTTTGTGTGATTTTCTGGCTACAACTTTTTTCCACATAGGGGAGAGATAGAGGGTTAGCTGCGTCTGTGGTTCCTGACTGTAGTACAGTGTAGTTCATTTCAGATTAGAAGTACTTTAGGCCATGACTTACATCTTTCTATAGTTGCCCATACTGGCCCCCCCCTACACACACACTCTGACTCCATCACTTGTAACTAAAATGCATATGGAATGAAATATAGTTACAGATGATGGAATTAGAAAGTATTAGCAGGTGTAGAAGAATGTGAATTGTGCCTGAGTGTGAGTCTAATATGGAATAGGCTATTGTGTACAAGGTACTGGTGTATCATGAACTATCACAGAAAGTACTCATCTGTCATATACTGGTGTGTTAGCTGTATTAGCTCCATCAAGTTGAGCATCATCAAAACTCTTTGAAGTGCTTTTCCTTGAACTCATACTTGGTAGTCATTGTATTCCAATATGCAGCAGGTTACCTGATAACAAAGTTTTATGTATCAGAACTGAGTAACATTACTAACACACAGTTTTGACTGAGTTCCAGAGTATATTCATTTTTGACTGTTCACTGGCCTGCTGCATGTAATATGTGGTTAAAGTTCCATACTTTGTTTACTCTTTATTTAATGTTGTAATCATCATCATTAGGTTGTAATTTATGTATGTATTTATATTTAATGATAATGCAGAAAAAAGTATTGTAAACAAATATAGTTTCTTGTCCATGAAAAACAGAATAGCATACTGTGACTTCCTGTATAATTGATTTTTATGGATGGAGCTGTGTTCCTGGAAGTGAGGGTTACAGAAATATTTGTAATAATTTTGTACTTTAGTAGTAGCCCTAGTTCCAACATGAAGATCGATGTATAGCCAAATACTTACTCATGAAGCACTTGAAACTCCAGAACTGTTTTTTAGTAGTCAAGTTACCAACCAGGTAATTGTTGTTTAAGCAAAGAATTACTTAAATAAAACTGCCAATTAGATTGGGCAAATTTAGGCTGTCTGGACATTTCTACTTCTCACCCTGCCTTAGGATGGGAAAGGAGGTCTGGATGATGATGATGATGATGATGATGATGATGATGATGATGATGATGATGAAACTTATTTTTTTAGGAGCCCAAATACCAACCAGAAGGTTGATGTTCAGTAGTAAAAAAATTACTAATGAAATTTGGAAATTAAATATTTTAAAAACTGGAAAGTGCATAGAGCATCTGAATTTGCCAGGGTACAGTGATTAATGTAGCTATATTTCAGAATTTTATTGTGTTTTCTGGTGTGAGTTAGGCGTGCAGTAAAGGTACTAACGCTTTCGCTTTCTATGGACGCTCTCAAGTTATTTTACTCAGGCTGCTCCAAGTTAACTTTTATTAGCTGAGAGAAGTACAAGTGGTCAGTGGGTTGTACAGTGTCTGAATTAACTCTTGGACTGCTTGAGTTTTTCATCACGTAAATAAGATAGTTTTGACCTAGCCTGAATAAGATACCCTAAGTGCATTCACGACATCGAAAGGGTTAATTTTTAAAGCAGTTTGGCCATGATTGTAACATTGGCCTACCAATACCATATCCTCACCTGAGAGCTTTTTTGATGACATAGCAGCCAGGCTTCTCGTCAAAAACATCACTGCCTTTTTATATACTAAGGTAATTATTGATGATAGCTTGGGGTAGATTTTTTTTTGGAGTTCCAATTATGATCTTTTATCTGACTGATTTTTGCACGTACCTGTACTCTGTTGGTGTTTTCTAATGCAGTTTGCTTTCTTACATGTGAATATGTCTTCCAGTATTTAGATTTTCAAAATGTATTTTGGATTGTGATTCTACTTTTGGAAATTTGAGTGTGTGACAAGTTCCACAACTAATAAGACTGGTGTATTTAACAAATGCAAATACTAAACCACTTCATTTCAGTAATACTTTTTTTTTTTTTTTTTTTGTATTGGTCCTACTTCTAGGTGGTTTTATTCAGTTTAGGAGGGACTTTTCAAACTGTAAGAGTTAGAAACAATTCAATAAGCCAGTCAGTATGAGAAATCCTTTTTAAGTTGGGTAAAATGGTCTGGAAGGAGCAATAATGAGATTAAAAATTATATCCGTGGATTGAAGGGGCTAATTGAGCTAGTTTGATTGAAGGAACAATCACGGTACTGTTTCATTGTATTTGCACAAACATGATTATGTTAATGACTGAGTTGGAATGCCAGTAATATTTGTATCTCCCAACTCTATATGCGATTGGTTCATGATGTTTCTTTGGTTACTGATCAACAAATGTGTAGCATATTCTGTACTAGTGTGATGCTTTGTCCTGGAAGTATGTTTATGCAGTATTGTATGCGGTTGACGATAATGAGATGGGTGAATTTTACATGATCTTCCTGGTACTGTAGTTTCATACTGTTTGAAAAAGAAAAGCATGTAATGCCCTAATTTTTATAATTTTCATGGAGGAAAAGAAAGGAAAATGTAGAATGCCCTAGTTACATCATTTGAATAGATTTTTTCATCCTGTACTCTAATAGTTTGTTCAGTAATCTTTGCAAACTGAAAGCTGGCTGTATTACACTTGCTCTTCATACATAGACAGTTACCTGTATGTTCAATAGCAGATGCAGGCATTACTTGTAAAATTTTCTTCCATTTCCTTCTTAGGTATGTACAAGAAATAAGAGATGCCACATAGAACACACTTGCCAATCACAGTGCACGGACAAGAGCTCAGTTTTTGTCCTTCGTTGGCTCATATTGGAAACGTAGCATAAATTTCATATCACCCTGTGCGCCTTCCCTTTTGATAGGAATAAAGTCATTCTTGTATTTGCCTTTCAAATTAATCCCTAAGGTCTTGAGTATGAATCATTATTTTTTTTGCCTGGCACCCACTACCAGAGATTATCAGTGGCAGCAACAGAAATATCTCACAAGCTTCTATCACCACTCCAAGCCTTCTTCTGCCATAGACACATTTCCACGAGGCCTTCCTTTGTTGTGGACACACTCCCTCCCAAACCATCTGTTCACCTTGTTCTCAGTCTCTACCATGTTAAGGTAAATGGAGCAAGTTTCTTAGTCACCGGACTCAGATGGCACTAGTTCAAAGTCTCACAGGCCCTGTAAGACATTGCTTTATTAGGCTCTACAGTATACTTTTACCATTGTAAAACTCTGAGAAAGTACTGCTATCAGGGATTTAATTACTTCGCACTCCACAGTAGAAAACTTTACTTCTTGACGTGGTTGAAACCTGGCAAATTATTTTTTCAGGGAGTGTGACTACTAAGCACTTGATAGCAGGAAACGATACTCGCTCTGCACAAAACAGGAAGAGAAAGGTGAAATTGCAAGTGATACAGGGATGGATACAGATGTTCTGCTAGGCTTTTCAGCTTGAAAGAGCTCTGCAAGGTTCCCTGTAAAGGTGTCTGTTGGTATATACTGTAATCTGTAACACTCCCAGTCTGTCTTTCAACCTTCTTCTGTACCTCGTACCTTCAAGTCTTCAAATGTATGGGTGCGAGAAAGGATTTGTTCTCATTTGATGGTAGGTGGTGCTCATCATCCTTCCTTCCTTCTGTCATTATTTCCTTCATGCTATCCTCTTCCTTCTGCCTACAGGTGACTGTACACTTGCTCTTCTGTCTTTCATTCTTTTAGTCTTTCCTTTTCTTTCTGCCTAAGGGTGACTCTACACTGAGTGACAAACCAAATGGTTTTCCTGTACACCAGGAGACCATTTACTACACTGGGTAGTAACCATATAACCAAACTATGGCACTTGGTGGTTTAGTGGGCAGTTAAGGCACTCCAATTGGATTGAGCTTGTGCAAGTTTCTATCTAACGGGAGGTTGTGGTTTGTTCACGTAATACCACTCGGGGATGAGAAGGTGATCACTCACCTTCAGTGTTAGGACCAACTTGCCAAGCCCTGGGCTCCTACACTTTTCATGGGGCAACACAGGATTAGATGATGGATGGATGGATAGATGCAAAATAGAGAGAGAGAGGATCTATATGAAATATGTGCTAGTTGCATGGATTTGATAGGATGAGAAATACAATAATTATTGAAAACTGTGGGATGAGGAAAGGCTGTCATCTAGGTTAGAGATAAGTGATAAAATTATAGATAGGTGGTGAAAAGGATTTTATGTAAGTGAACTTGAAGGTACAAGTAGGTATGGGAGATAGGAAGCTGAGGAATGTTGTTTACTTTTCCTCTCAAAACAGGTCGACTGATCACATTATGATATAATTCCATAAAAAGAGGCTCCAAGTCGTCTTACATGGCCTCATACGCTAGCCATGGAAGGAATTCTTTGAATTAAAAAAAAAAAAAAATGTAGAAACTTATAGTTGTACCGCGAAAAATACCGTACATTTTCTCTCATTCACCAGTTTCTCTTTTATTGTTTCATTTCAGTAAGTTTCGCTCACAAAACACAATTTGCTTTTAGTTCCACAGTTTCGTTACCTTCTACATAGTTTCAGTTTTCATGTTTTAGTTTCATAATATGTACACTGACAAACACTAGTGATATATGAGTAAAGGGAGACATTTCGAAAGTACGAACTTCAAGACAGATTGGATGGTTTGATCGTTTAGAAAATGTTCGTGCTCAGCGTCTCTTTCCATGTAAACATCTAGCGCGGGACGGACGCTTCAATTAACGAGATTATAACATTAATCCCCCACATACTGCGTTCATTTAGATGTTATTGCAATGTCCACGTACCAGGTAAGGTCACTGGAGGAGGCGGACCAGATAATACGAGAGCACGAGAGGAAAACCAAGACCACCTACGCCCTCCTCAGGTCCACCAAGAACTTCGGTTGCGTTGACGTCCCAGGTAATGACCAGGAAATATCGTTACATTAATTACACACAGAAATAATGGTATTTATAATATGCACTAACATCCCCTTTAAAAGGTACGTAATGGATCAGGTTCAGTTACATGATAGATTTCCTTACAGTGCCTGCTCCTGTGTTAAAGCCTACTGTACAGCAGAATTTGGGCAGTTACCTGATCAGCCTCTTTGTATCATTTAATACAATACAACAGTTATGCATCTTGTGACATATTTGACAAGTACTGTAATTAGTATCTCGGGATGTGAGAAATAATAGTATGGTTAAGGCCAATAGAGAGAATGGATATAAATACGGTGGTGATAAGGGTATGGGAGAAGACATGGAATGCCAAAAAGGTGTAGTAAATGAGTGTGCAAGCAAGCAAGGTAGAGATGTTGGTGGTAAACCAAGAGAACTGTCAAAGGATCAAAATGGATGGTTAAAACTGTATGGAAAAGCACTTGAATGGGATTAAAACACCAGTTTTAGCCAGATAATCAACAGAATGACTCTCCCATGGGAGTATGAGAAGTGCAACTTAAAAGATCTATCTATCTATCTATCTATCTATAGCCTGATGCCCTAATCCCACAAAGGGTGGTCGCAGACAAAACGCCTCCAAGCCACTCTGTCACCCGCCATTTGACTACCCTCTCTCCAACTCACTCCCCCCTCTCTCATAAACCTCTCAATTCCATCCCTCCACCTCATCCTCGGTCTTCCCCTCCCTCTCCCTCCACCTCACTTACATACACCCTCTTAATCAGTCTCTCATTCTCCAATCTCTCCACATGTCCGAACCACCTCAGTATACAGGTATTTCTCTTAATCTTCTCAACCACATCCACATCCACCCCACAACGTTCTTTCACTTCTTCATTCGTCAACCTGTACCCCCATTTGTCACTCCACATGCTCCTCTGAAGTACCGGTAACTCATTTCCACTGCTCTTACTCTTGACTTGTTCCCCTCTTGCAAGGTCCATGCCACGCTTCCATACGTCAGGGTAGGGATCACAATACTGTCATGCATTGACTTCTTAACTTCCATACTCACCTCCCTATTTCTCATCACTGTTATCTGTGAACCAACAACCTTCCTTCCCTGCTGTACCCTTTCAAGCACTTCATCCCCCAAAGTTCTAGCCTTACTCATCATGCTACCCAAGTACTTGAATGCACTCACATTCTCCACATCCTCACCATCCAACCTTACTGTGCATTCTGTGACTTCATTCCTTTCAAACACCATAACTTTACTCCTGTTTACATTTACAATCAGATTCCTCATCCTACACATTGTCCCAGATTTTTAAAAGATGCAAACAGGTATTTTCAGTTGCTTATGCTGATGAGGTGGAGCAAGGATTTCAAGACTAAAATGACATGTGGATGATTGTGTGGTCCATTTCACCGGATCTATATGCTGTTTGCGGGGGTGACCAAATACCGAATCGGCACTTTTACTTCGAAAATATTAAAGTTTTTATCACCACATAGGCTCATACACACCAAATTAACTGAAATCTGGTCATAATTTTGTTTAATTTATCTATCTATCTATTGCCAGACGCCTCAATCCCGTTTGGGGTGGCCACAAACAAATCGCCTCCAAGTCGCCCTGTCCCCCGCCATTTCACTGCCCTGCTCCCAACTCACACCCCCCTCTCTCATATACCTCTCCACCCCATCCCTCCATCTCATCCTCGGCCTCCCCCTCCCTCTTCCCCCCTCCACCTCACTCACATACACTCTCTTTGTCAGTCTTTCACCCTCCATCCTCTCCACATGGCCAAACCACCTAAGTGTGTTCCTCATAACGCTTCCTATCACATCCACATCAACGCCACAACGCTCCTTTATATTCTCATTCGTCAGCCTGTCTCTCCATGTGACTCCACAGGCTCCTCTTAAATAACTCATTTCCACTGCTCTCACTCTTGATTTGTGTCCTTCCAACAACGTCCAAGTTTCACTTCCATACGTTAGAGTTGGTATCACAATACTGTCATGTAGTAACTTTTTCACTTCCATGCTCACTTCCCTGTTTCTTATCACTGCTTTCAAAGAACCAGCAATCTTTCTTCCCTGCTGTACCCTTTCAAGCACTTCACCCTCCAAACCTCCAGCCTTACTCATCACACAACCCAAGTACTTAAACGTACTCACATTTTCCAATTCCTCACCATCCAACCTCGCTGTACATTCACTGACTTCACCTCTCTCAAAGACCATCACTTTACTCTTCCCTACATTCACCTTTAGATTCCGTTTCTTACACACTCTCCCAAACTTATCCACCAAGCCTTGTAAAAAAAATCAGGATTCAGAGCCAACATTTACAGAAGGTAGTGGAAGTGTTTTGCCTTCAGCTCAACAACTCACTTTGATAGACTTCTGCCTTGTATAAATATGGGTTTAATATGCAAGTACATTTATTTGCGCTGAAAATCAATATTTATGCAAAGCAGAAGTCTTAAGGCATGTTGGCAATCTAAAGTGAAAATATGTGCTAACTTTAGCACATTTTTGTTGTGAATCCTGATCATTTTTATTAATAGTTAAATTAAGTACAGTTTTTTGACTGGATTTCAGATAAGTAGTTGTGTATAAACCTATGTTGTGAAAGAATTATAACTTTCTTATTAATGTGCCGATTCAGTAGCTAAACAACCGCTGATTCGGTATTTCGTTGCACCGTGCTGTTTGGTTGTTCAGTTTTTATTGCTTCTCTTTTTTTATTTCTAATCCTAATTATCCTACCTTACCAGATTGGAACTAAGGATGGGATAATGATAATATTGCGTTGATAATTATGTTAATGTAATGAGTGTGAAACTTCCCTTTCCCTGCTGGGGTAAAAAAAATGTAACTCCACATGAAATAGATAATATTGGTAAGGTTTGAACCTTCAGTTGCTTTAGTGGCTATTTAAAAACTAAGAGTTAATATTCCAGCCTGTGCTAATGACGAAAATGAGGTGCGGTTTGAGACGGTGGGCGTGCCATACTGTGGGGTGCCATTCTTTGTTGCTGGCCTTAAGATTCTACAGTGCCAGTCCTACAGAGGCAGAGGAGGAAGGAAAAAGAAAGAAATAAAAATTGAGGTTAGTATGGCAGGTACGGTAGTTACCATAATCAAATATTAGTAGTATGGTAGTAGTTGTGGACCCAGGCTCATTTGAAATGTGAACACAGTGGACTGAAGGCTGATGCTGTCCTTCTGCAAGCCACCATCCTTCTTTTAGGGGATAATGAGAAAACTGAGGGATGTTTGTCATACAACCAGGGAGTGGAGCCACCCAGCCAAATCATTGCCATTGCATGAAGGTGCCTCTTTCAGCACCAAATGTACAGTAATATTAAATGATTTTTCTGTATTTGTAATAGTATCTGTATCACACAGCTGCTTAATGCATACCGTACATAAGTATACCATACTGGTACCTGTATAGCTATGACAGTGAAATAATATAGACCACTGGTGTTAATTGAAACTGCTTGATGAACTTGTCTGGAGTTTATAGATCAGTATAAGTTACTGTATTGTTTTACATTTATGTGAGGTATGTGTTATACCAACATAACCATGCCAGATGATCCCACTGATACAGTACTTAGAAATTACTTATCCAAAATACTGTATTCCCTTAAGCATTCTCAATTACTCCTCAGCAACGTACACCTGTCTCGTTGACTGCAGGCTCATTGCTCTTTCATATGACTTCCTTATTGGAGAGTGGCCTTGATGGCAGTTTCCAGTCTGCTTTGTCTCAATGTATTTCCTGCTTTCTCAAGCACTTATTTTCTGTTTGGTACTTTTTCACCTATGCTTTGCTGTTAATGAGGAGCTTATTAGTGCAGTAGCTTTAACCACAAATATGTAATACTGGCACTGCACATTCATACTGTACCATAAATGGTACAATCTGTTGTCCATGTTTCCCTGGAGTGATAGAGCAGTTGACAGTGGTGGAAATGGTTGTTGGTAGGTCAAGTGTTTTGTAGAAGAGATATTAGATGGACAGCTGAGGTGAGTAGCAGTCCAGGGATTGAGAGGAAGAGAAAGGCAGAGGACAGGATGAAGAAATAAAATATGCAGCATTGCTGGGATTGGATGCAACATGCACAAACAGCCAAGAGACCACATTGGTGAAAGTAGCAAGAGTCTTTATGGCGCAGTGGACTGTCTCAGGTTACTAATGGTTATTATTTTTCAGTAGTGTGAAAATAATCAGGTAGCATTCCTTAGCGGTACGTGGGGGTGCTCACCATTCACTCACGTGATGTAGTGCTGCTTTGGATGTCTGTCCGTTTCTCTCTTCCTTCCTCTTCTGTCTTTCTTTTCTTCATTCTTTCCTCTTCCTTCTGCCTTTAGGTGACTTTACACTCCCTTTTCTGTCTTTCTTTCCTCCATTCTTTCCTCTTTCTTCTGCCTGCGGGTGACTCTACACTGAGTGACAAGTCAAATGGTTTCCTGTATGCCAGGAAACCATTTACTATGCTGTGTGGTAACCATTTAACTACATTATGGTGCCTGGTGGTTTAATGAGTAATTAAGGCACCCCAATCAGATTGAGCCTGTGTAGGTTTATATCCAAGGGGTGCTTGGGGTTAATTGGTCACGTAGTGCCACTCGGGTGTGTGAAGCTGGTCACTGTCATCTTAAATGTCAGGACCAACTTGCCAAGCCCTGGCTTCCTACACTCTTCATGGAGCAACATAGGATTGGATGATGGATGGATGTACCATAACATTCATTTTCATATGTTACAGTTGACTGGTTCTGGAGCCGGAGTAATTGGTGAGGCTAGTGTAGGTGATGCAGGAGGGGATGATGATGACCCACTACAGCCAAAGCCTCTTCTCAAGAAAAAGAAGAAGACAGGTCGCACACACAAAGTTGGCTGCACTGCGACCATCATCATGAAGGAAGTTATATATTACCCGGAATTTCAGGTGTGGAAATGTATGATGATGATGATAGTATAATATTGTAGCCCTTTCAGCTTGAGTTTTTTTTTCTGTGACCTAATTATTTGGTTCATATTAGGAAAAACCAGTGATACCTTTATTAGAGGGGTTAATGAAAGTTGTATCTAACCCCTCCAGTTTCAAAAGATATTCCCAAGACTTACAAAAAATAAAATAAAATGTAGAGTGAGAAAAAAAAGTTGAAAAAATAAAATAAAATGTAGAGTGAGAAAAAAAAGTTGAAGGGGTACAGATGTATTACTGCAAGGATTGTTACCCGGTACTTCTTAACAGGTAGAAGTGTGAAGTATTGGAAGTCTTGTCCTGTTATAAGCATTGCAGCACATGATAAGATTTTAGATTCGTCTTCTTAAACCAAAACAGAATTTTGGTAGTAAAAGTACTATTAAAAGAAGGAATAGCTTCTCTGTTTGTATTGTACGTTATTACATTATCATCCAATATCTTAAAAATAGTCATCTGAAATTACAGGTTAATTATTTGTCTTAGTGATTTTTTAAAAAGTTTGGCAGTTTTGTAACCTATCCCTATAGTGACTGCTATGAATACATTGTTGTCTCTATTTTGCCAGCTTTTGTAATAGTTGTTTTTCCCTCCTCAGCTATTTGAGCACTCAAAAAATAACCGGATTGCTGTAGCCCGGCAGTTAAAAGATGTGCTCAAGTAAAAAAAGTTTGACAGTTTTGTAACTTATCTCTATAGTGACTGCTATGAATACATTGTTGTCCCTATTTTGCCAGCTTTTGTAATAGTTGTTTTTCCCTCCTCAGCTTTTTGAGCACTCAAAAAATAACCGGATTGCTGTAGCTCGGCAATTGAAAGATGCGCTCAAGTCTAAAGCCCCTGTACAGAAGGACCGCATCATTTACGTCACTGTGCCGGCAATGTCTGATCATTTTGGTCACTCAGTTGGGCTCGTAAGTTCTTCTTGAGTTGGGATTTGTGCCAGGCTACCATACTGGTTAGAGTGCAGTCAGTTCTAACTCAAATATCTAACATTTATGTAGGTAAAGTGCCATTTTGAGTAAAACTAATTGAGATAAGCTCCCTTTTTTATAACAAGGGTTAAAAGAACCGAACAATTTTTACTTAAAAAAACTTTACAGTGAATCACGAGGAACTCTAAGCCATGAAAATAATAATTAAACAGCATTGACAACTGTACTTTAACTAATCTTGGATTTTCTTCTTTCATCCATTTTACCAGGGGACCACAAAGGTTAGTACAGTGTATGATTATGCATGGTTACAGGTGTATGAGGTTCTTTGCTTGGGAAGGTCAGTATGAGACTTTTTTTTTCTTTTGTGTATTACCTTACACAATATTCCAAGAACTACTCTGAAACCGATGTAACAAAAATGCACATTTAGTCGTTTTGTTGTTGAGTTGCAGTCCTTCATAATTATTATCTCAGTGATGTATATTCTGTGGCATGCACTCCACTTCATCTTTCCATCTTGTATGTAAGCTGCCTCACTTTTCCTGTCCAGTTCCATTACAAGCCACCTATAGTGTGGCTGGTTGGTGACCTATACTGTATATCTTTTACACTAACTTGTACCAGATTTTTTTTTCCAAGCTTATTTCACATAGCTCAGTGGCAGAAAAAGACAAGGCTGTGGCTCTACATCCATTCCATAACACTTCTTAATGACTAACACCATTTTCTAGTGTTTGTCTAATCTTAAAACTCAACATTTAAGATGGAGATATGGCAATTTTAGACCAAGTTAAGAGTAAAAAGGGAATATGGAATATGGATAGTTATTGGCACTCTTATACCCTAGTGTCCAAGGGCTGTATGCTTGTTGATCTAGGAGGCTCCCTAGCACCTCCTGCTTGCCAGTTTGTTTTTTGCATATGGTACATCAGTGTTCTTGTGTGCATATTTCTGCAAACTACAGATTTTATATGTTCATTTTTTTTTTTTTAAATCTTCAAGAGAGAACAGTATAAAGAATGATGTATGTTTGTCTGGTCCATTTCATTGGGCATGGTTGACAGTTCTTCCACTGTTGCACCTTTTTTTTTTTTTAAATGCCTCACCTCATCCTTCGGAGGGAGAAAAGGTCAGAATGGTGATAAGAGAATATCAGAGAAAAGTGTTACAAAGCTTCTTAAGCCCAAATTAATATGGGTCCAGGGATCAAGTTTGAACTAGGGCTGACATTTAAATGGGTACTCTACTGTATTTCGTAATGCATTTTCCTTAAATGCATTCTTCCATGTTCCCACCTGGTTACTTTAATTATTTATTGAACAGTATTATCATCCATTCTAACTTTCCAAGATGACACACTCAGACTTTTTCTCTTTGTTTATTGTTACATCTCATGGAATGCTGTACATGCAACAGTGCTTTAGTAGTTTCTGAGGTGTATTACTGGTAACTGAGTGTAACTACTTGTATTACACTTTTTTACAAGTGATTTGGAAGAACTAGCTGTTCCATGATACTTATATACCGGTATAATTATTATTGATAGAAAGTAATGTAAGTTTGAGAAACAGATGAATGATGAGTAAATTTGAAATTGTGCATTTTTGGGAGTAGGGAGTGTTTTCAATCTTAACTAGTGGAGCACTCAGTGGAGTGCATCTTTCTGACAAGGGCAGTTTAATTTCCAAACTACTCTTCATAATGGACAAGGTTTTCTCATCATTGATTAGGGTTTCACAAATAATGTTTTCTGGATCCATTTTTTTTTTTTTTTTTTTTTTTAATGCAAGGAAGAAGGAGCCAAAGGCAAGGGGCCTGCAAACTGCTCACTCCAAGAAAAAAACAAAAACAAGACAGCAGAGAGCCAAATTCAAGTTTCATTCTTTTCGAGATGCGTGGGCACACTGCGTTTGAAAGACTGGAGATCGTAGGCAGTAGGAAAAACAGAGAGAGAGACAGTTTCAGAGTTGACCTGTTGCATACATGAAGGACTGGGAGTAGCAGTTAACTTCTGCATTAGAGAATTGGACAGAAAAGGGATGAGAGTTTGTTGCTAGACGGGTGCTGCATGCCTGACGTCGTTATGGAGGGATGCAATCAGACAGTTCAGAGGAGCAATGACCGTTGAAGTAGTGACAGAAAAGAAATAAAGATGCAACAGTGTGGCGAAGAGACAGAGGTTTAAGGGAGCTATTAAGAGGAGGAGAGTTAATGAAATGTAAAGCCTTTGACTGCCCTTTTGAAAAGAGCTGTGTGTGGGGAGCCCCCCCCCCACCCGAGAGTTTTACTCTACACGGGTGAATAAAACCTGTGTATAAAGTCAACAACTGTTCAGAAGTAAAGAAGGTACGGGGTTGGCTTAGCACACCCAACCTCTTGGAAGCAGATTTTACAAGAGAGGTAATATGCCTCCTTCTGCCTGTGGGTGACTCTACACTGAGTGACAAGCCAAATGGTTTCCTGTACACCAGGAAACCATTTACTACACTGGGTGGTAACCATATAACCAAATTTTGGTGCCTGGTGGTTTAGTGGGTAATTATTGCATACCAATTGGATTGATCCGGTGAAGGTTTATATCCAAGGGGTGGCTGGGGTTGATTGCTCACATAATGCCACTCAGGGATGAGTGAAGCTGGTCACCCTCATCTTAAATGTCGGGACCAACTGCCTAGCCCCGGGCTCCTATGCTCCTTATGGGGCAATGTAGGATTGGATGATGTATGGTAATATGCTCTTTCCAAGGTCAGTCCCGGGAGAATTAAACCCCAAGATGATGCAGGATTGAGCTGGTTATTGTTAAAAATTGGAGTGTACTCCTGTGGAAGATTTTGTTGGGGTGATGGATGAAAGAATTGAGTTTTGGATGCATTAAAAACAGCAGGGTTATTTTTACCCCTATCACAGATACGAGCCAAGTCAGACATAGGTGTACCATAACCTCAGCCCTTGTTTGTTGAAGTAACTGCTGAGATGGATGCTGTGCGAAGCACATGGAAAGGCAAAGGGTGGAGTCATCATTGTATGTGTGGATTGGGTTAGATGTACAGCATAGAAGGTCATTGATGAATAAAAGGAAGAGAGCTGGAGGTAGGACAGAGCCCTGAGGAATACCACTGTTGATAGCTCTGGGAGAAGAACAGTGGCTGTCCACAACAGCAGCTATAGAATTAACGGAAAGGAAGCTAGAGATGAAAGCACAGATAGAAGGATAGAAACTTTTATAGGGCAGTTTGGAAATTAAATATTTATGCCTGACGTGATCGAAATCCTTGGAGATGTTAAGTGCAGTGGGAAAGCTTTCGTCATAGTCCCGCAAGGAGGGTGACCAGGAGTCTGGAAGGTAGGTGAGATCACCAGTGGAGCATCCCTGGTGGAACCCAAACTGATGATCAGAAAGAAGTTTGTGATAGGAAAGATGCTTTAAAAATTTCTTGTTAAGAATAAACTCGAAAAATTTTGAAATACAGGATGTTAAAGCAATTGGGCGATAGAGGGTTGAGAATGGTCACTCTTCTTTGGAACAGGCTGAATGAGAGCAAACATCCAGCAAGAAGGAAGGGTACAAGTTGATAGACAAAGGCAAAAGAGTTTACCTAGGCAAGGTGTAAGCACAGATGCCCAGTTCTTGACAACAGGAGGGACCCCATTAGACCCATATGCCTTGTTAGTACTAAGGCCAGTGATGGCAGAAAATACATCGGTTGAAATTTTAATGCCAACCATGAGGAAGTCAGAGGGGGGAAGAGAATGAGGGACAGCACCAGAATTGTCTAAGGTGGAATTGGAGGGGAAAGTCTGAGCGAAGAGTTCTGCTTTAGCAGTGGAGGAAATAGCTACAGAGCCATCAGAGTGGAAAAGAGGAGGGAAGGCTGATGAGCTAAAATTTTTAGAAAGGTTTTTTGGCAAGGTGCCAGAAGGAGTGGGAAGAATTTAAGTTGGAGAGTTCATAGCATTTAGTACAGATGAAATTATTTTTAGCAGAGCGAAGAACAGACAGCACAGTTCCGTCAGAAACATAATAAAGATGAGAGTCAGTTTTATTTATTAATTTTTTTTTTTTTTCACAAGAAAAAACAAAAACAAGATACAGTAACAGAGGCCAAATTCAAGATCCATTCATTTCGGGATGCCTGGACACACTGTTTGAAAGACTGGAGATTGCAGGCAGTAGGAAAAAGACTGGAGATTGCAGGCAGTAGGAAAAACAGACAGAGGGAGACAGCTCCAGAGTTACCAGTTGCATACATGAAGGACTGGGAGTAGTGGTTGACTTTCGCATTAGAGAGCTAGACAGAAAAGGGATGAGAGTTTGTTGCTAGACAGGTATCACGTGCCCACTGTAGTGGTGGAGGGATGCAGGCAGACAGTTCAGTGGAGCAGTGACCATTGAAGTAGCGATAGAAAAGAGTTAAAGATGCAAAAGTGCGACGAAGAGAGAGAGGTTGATGGGAGTCAGTAAGAGAAGGAGAGTTAATGAGATGAAAAGCCTTGGTACCTTTTGTAGGCCTTCTCCACTGAATTATATGGTGTAACTGGCCATAGATTTACTGCTAAATAAATCCGTCTATCCATTTTGAAATGCCTGAATCGAGAGTACGAACCAAACATAAAAATGTAAATTACACATGGTGTACAATAATGCACCTGATTAGATCCGGATCATTTCTAACATTTAAAAAAAATTAATTTGGTGGATTACTATTAAGAAACATGTCGCATTTTATAAACAAGGGAAGCTCAATTTCTAAACCACTCGTCATAATAGGTTAGGGTTTTGCAAAAAGTGTTTTCCAGATCCAGAATCTGTAATACGATCCAGATCAGTCCCAAAAGTTAATCGATTGTTCCCTAGGACGTGGGCTATTTACCCACCAAATTTGGTTCAAATCTCTCTTAGTTTTTGAGTGATCTTGCTAACAGACTAACAAACAAACCAACAAACAACCTCCAGGATGAAAACATACTCTCTTTGTCGGAGAGAACAAAACTTATTTTTTCATTGAAGCTTCTGGCTTAGCATTGTGCAGATTCTTTCAGATATAAAGAACATAAAAATAAGAAGAAGACGAAAAAAAAGATTACTATTGTATTTTCATATCCATAGAAACTCCAGCTACTAGTACTTATGGAAGGGTTGTAACAGGATGAATATTGTTAAACAGCTCTAGTACTGTATATTATTGTATAATACTGTATAGTATGGTCCCTGTTTTAAGTAGTTAAGATATTAGAACAGATATATGGGTGCGATGTAAAGAAATGAGTTGGGAACAAAACTTTACTCCTATAAAGTTTTTTCCATAATTTGTGTTTATGTATCACCCTCTAGTATTAGTATTATTCATGCTGGGTCTGACATGCGGATAATTATCTTCAGCAAGGAGCCAAGCGTTTGTTTGTGAAAAACGACTTCTATGGTCACAATGAACCGGGATCCAGCAAGAGGGTGTACTATCCGGTGAAACAAGAGAAGCTCAACGTGGCACAGCTGGCAAAGCGTATGAAAGTAGATGAGGATGACACTGAAGCCAGAGCCAAGGAGGTCCGGGAGATGCTGCAAAGTATCATGGGCCTCACCTACAAGGTTAGGTCATACTGAAGGGCTGTTATGTACAGTATGTGTAGTGATCCAGATACCATCTTTTCATTTTTCTGTACTATATCATTATCCCATTGCCACTGGCATACTTATATTTCCCTCAAACAGCTCATTCCTTTTTCCACTACTTTTCATTATTAAAATACAGGTATTATCGTGCCGGGTCAGTTGTTGCCATCCATCCACTACCTAATGTTTCAGAGTATGTGTAACACTTCATCCTGAGTGTATGTATATATCCGTTTGATATTGATATAGAGTACTGTATGTAAATCAGTTTTTAACTTGTTTGTGCATGAGTTAGTATGATTTACCGTAATATAGGATAACTTTGGACAGAGGGGTAACATTGGACATTTCTGGATAAAATGTTATTGAGCCAAAGTTATGGGATTATGGCCCTGAATTATGGAAAAACAAAAACATAGGCAGTGAGGATAATTCTTTAAGTATGTCATGTATAGATTCTATGGAACTGACACGAATCTGTTTGCATGAAAAATATTTGCAAAACTGGTGAAAATTTTTTTTTTTTTTTTTTTAATGCTGGAGGTTTGTTTGTGCAGGACAAACAGGGATAGTTGTATGAACATGATTATGATGATTTGAAAGTAAATTTATTGTAGATAACATACGCTAAATGATTTTACAGAGTGTTCCTGTATAGTCATCTGACAACCGTAACAATAGCAATACCTTTCTTTCCCAGAAAAAATGTATGATCTCGGACATATGGAGAAACACATGTAACTTCGGACAGTGAAACTGTCGTGCAAAAACAGTGCAGAAGTCAGTATACTTACAGCAGACAAAATTCCATGAACAAAGACAAACCCATCCCCTACGAAGAGAAGAAAGTTAACCAGTTTTGTATCCAAAGGAGCATTGGAAAAAGCTAAAGATGATGATGAAAACAAAAATTTTAGGGCAGCCAAGAAATGGAAATTAGGATAAAGCACTTTGCATGATTATATTAAAGGTATCCGCAGCAAATCAGTGGGATGTCATACAGCTCATTATGAGGAAGAGCAGCTGTTGTATCAGGATAGTAACTGGCAGAGTGGGGCCTTCCTCTAGACGTAATGGATCTATGGATGCTCATGAAGGTGTACCTTAAGAAGCTAGGGGTTGCAATATCTCGCTTAAAAAAGAAAAAAAAATGTTCCAAGTCAGGAATGGGGACTTTCATTTCTGAAATGGCGAAAAGCAGTCCTCACGAGACGGATGTCGCGAAATATAAGGAGAGAAAGGGCTAAAGTATCTAGGGCCACACTAACTAAGCTCTACAATAACTTGAGAGATACCCTGGAAGGAATGCCTCCAGAGAACATAATAAATTATGATGAAACAAATCTCAGTGATGATCTGGGAAAGAAGAAAATTGTAGTTAGAATAGGCACCAAGAATCCAGGAAGATTCATGAACTCGACAAAATCATCAATATCTATTACTTTTTGTGGAGCAGCTTCAGGTCATTTATTGCCTCCTTTTCTTGTGTACAATGCTGTTCACCTTTACAATATCTGGAGAGAAGGGAAACCTCCTGGGACAAGGTATAATAGATCATCCAGTGGATGGTTTGAAGCTTGCAGTTTCGATGACTGGTTTCATAAAATTATCTTACCCTATGCCAAAGACAGAACAAGTAGAGTTGCCATGATAGGTGATAATGTAGCAAGCTGTGTCATTGCAAGTGTAGTAGAAACATGTGAAAAGAATAACATTTTCTTTGCTCTCTTAGTCTCTAATTCCACCCATTTAACCCAGTCACTTGATGGTGCAGTATTAAGACCATTAAAAAGACACTGGCATCAAGTTTTGGAAGACTTCAAGAAAACTATTGTAGGCAGGCTATGTAATGCCTTACCAAAAGACTGCTTCCCAGTTCTTCTGAGAGAGGTGATGGACAAAATCAGGGAGTCTTTAAAATAACCTCTGAAATGGGTTTTGAAAGTAAGGCATATATCCATTTGTTCCAGATCAAGCAATATCCTGACCTCCAAAGGAACCCTCCAGTGGTACTGATACAGCAGCATCTGCCCATGCCCTAGATAGCTCAGTTATGACCAGTAATGTTCACTAATGTGTAGTTTTTAAGAGACATCTCCTAATTGGTGTTAATGTTTGAATGTGGTTAGCGTGAGTAGCATTAGTATGGTAACTGTATGCTCAACATGTGAAGTTTAGCAACGAGAAAGAATGCTTTCATTTTGTTGTGTTGTGAAGTATATGGGATGAGTTGTTGGTTACTTCTTTGGTCTGGAAAAGTTTATGACTGATATATGATTATTTTCATCACAAAAATACCTCATTGCAATGTGATATAAGTGCTGTCAGTTTGCAGATTTAAAAAATGAACATTTTTTTAGTTACTTTTTTTTTTTTTTTTTTTTTTTTTTTTTTTTTTAAGTGTTACAGTCACCACTGTTTTGTTCAATTTTTTTCTTGATCTTTTAAAAACTTCTTAAGTGTCTGAAGTAAGCCTGGAGTGGCTGAAGTTAGCAGCCACTAGGTGTACTCATGTTTATATGGCAAAACCAGTAGGTGTCCGAAGTTACCAGAACTTTTGAGTAACTTCGGATGCTATAATATCTTTAATAGCACTCACAGTATTGCTGTTAGATTTTTTTGTTTATGTGGGTTCAAATGCCAATTGTCCTGGCTACACCTTCAGGGCTTCAGTAATGCAATTCTACACTATGTTATGCCCGAAAAACTTTTAAAACTGTCCAAAGTTACTCCATTTTATGGTAATACAACACATTTTTTTGTATCCAGCACGTTAAATCCTCATTATATGTCAGGAATGTGTTCAGAAAATCACAATTTCATCCATACAATTGGTACTATAAATTTTGGGAATACTGGCAGCTCAGCTTTAGAGGTAGTATTAGCACTTTAACTGGTAATTTTTCTGTAAGAATGATTATAAAAAAAAAGGAGGACATATAATGAAAGTTTAGCATTGTACACAGGATTTTTTTTTTTTTTTTTTTGTAAGCTTTGATCTTTTGGGCTAACTTAAATTATGTGGTTTGGGAGCAGCAGCCAGGTACGACAGAGGCCTACCGAGAACTGTACAAAGATCTGTTGCAAGCCAAGCTGAGGTACCAGCAGACTATGGATGCTTTGATGGGCACCGGGCCGCCTCTCACTCAAATACACGTCATCGATGGCATAGTCTCCCAGAATGGCAGTGAGCAAAGTATGTATGTTGGACTTTATTATTATGATGTTTTGCTGCTTGTGTTTTGTGCGATATTACAAGATAGTTATGTCATCGATGGCATGGTTTCCCAAAATGGTGATGAGCAGAGTACATTGGATTTCTGTTTTACATTCTTAACCTCACCACAGTTTTATTCCATACCTCTTCCTTGGGTGGGCAAAAAAGATTTGGATGATGATATTTTGCTGCTTATGTTTCATGTATGGTAGCAGTAAAGTCCTGTGCTAGAGCATAGTAGTGACAAATATAGATTTTCTTTTACTTTTTTCTTTTTCCATCTGTTGGATTTCAGAATTTTAGTAATTAACTGCTTATGAATCATAGTCATATATGGTATTAGTAAAATCCTGTGCTGAATCTTAGTAACCATGAGCAACAGTGACAGATAGAGTATGATTTTTGTATCTTTTGTCTTTTTTTTGTCTGATTTGGTTATTTTGATGTTTTGCTGCTAAGTAGTATGTAGCTATGGTATTATAGTTCATTGGCCCTCAGTATTATTGATATTTTCATCATTTTGCAACAAAGTGGCAAAATAAGGCAGTACTGTACTGTGCATCTACCTCACCATAACACTTTTCCATGAAGCATCATGTTATACTGTTTATCTTTTGTTTCAGCAAAGCTTTCAAGATGGAGAGGTGAAAGTTTTAAGCCAAGTTATATTGGACAGAATATAGTAAATTTTAGTGTCAAAGAATAGCAAGTACTTTTTTTTTTTTTTTTTTTTTTCTTTTTTTTAATGGTTTAGTTGGATTTGATTATTTTGATATTTTGCTGTTTATGAATCATAATGCAATATGTTTCTCTACAGATCTTTATTTGTTTCATTGTTTCATTAATTCTTAACACTTTAATTGTAAGGAGACTCCCTAAACTGCCTTAAATCAAGTTTTTGTTAGCCAGAACTTAGAAAAAAGAGTAAGTGTTACTAAAATTGTTTAGAAAGAGGTAACTTCCTGTCAGGATTTTTTTTTTTTTTTTTTATAAATCAGACAACCACCCACAACAGAGTAACTCTAGTGATGAAGGAGATAGTGAATGTAGGGAAAAAAAAAAAAAAAGTAAATTTTATTAAAATTGTTCAGAAAGGGATAACTTCTTGTCAGGATTTTTTTTTTCTTTAATCAGACAGCCACCTACAACAGAGTAACTATTGTGGTGAAGATTGTATCTAGTGTTTCAAGTGTGAAAAGCTTCGTAAGTTGTATGAAATTATCTGGAGATGGTAAGAATACAGTACGGTACAGTATAATGCTTTTTATTTCCATATCAGCAGGAGAACTATGAAAAGAACAGCAACACTGGTGAGGCAATGTGGACAGTTACTTAAGCCACTGTCACTGGGAATACAGTTTCTGTGTGATGTTGAAAGTGATGCCTTCTTAGAGTGTAATGATTTTCTCTTTTATCACCAGGAGAACCACCAGGAGGGAACAACAGCACTGGCGAGGCAACTTGGACAGTCACACGCACCACTGTAGCCACCACCCCATCTGTCACACTGCCCCCCACTGCCACCACCACCACCACCATCACCCCTGCCACCCCACAGGTCCACCAGAACCCACCATCCGTAGCCCCTGCCCCAACCACAGCTGATGGCAACAATCAGGAGACCAGCATCTTTATTGAAGCCATGGAAGCCATACTTAACTCACAGATGTAAAATCTAAATTGGATCTCTTTGGTTTTTGTACAGGTGTGAATGTAGATAAAAATTCACTTACTTATGATAAATAATGAGACAGTGACCAGTGACTTTCAAAACCCAGTGATGTGATCTTCAGAACACAAAAATCTTTTCGGAATATTATGTAAGAGTTTCGTATTGTTTTGCTAAAAGATTGGTCAATGTTACGGTATGCAACTGTACATCTTCCCTTTGGTGCAGTGCTGTAAGTCATCATGATCAGTTGCCTATTTTGATATTAATTTTTCCTGCTAACTTGACAGAAAAATACAAAAAAATTGCCTTTTCAACATACAATGCTGATTTGCCAACTCCAATTTAACAGTAGTTCAGAAGAAAACTGTATAACTTGGGAACACATCCATATTTTGTAATGAGAAGAGATGCTGGAGAGGGATGCCTTCACGTGGTGGCACTGATGTAACTGGTTGGCTTCATTGCCAGGTTCTACAAACGTCCCTCAGCTCCTGTATCCTCCCGAAAGGAGGATGGTAGGTTGCAGGAGAGGGGTAACTTCAGCCTGTGATCCACTGAGTTCACATGCAGATGAACCTGGGGCTGCTGCTGCTACTTCCAGTACTACTGTAATGTGGACCGGCTGTAATATCTGTGTAGGTTTTGCTTGTGCTTGTCCAGAATTTATCTTACTCATTTCAATAACTGTGGTACATGTACTGTATTGTAATTTAACTTCTTCACTACAGTGATATTCCCCTCCCTCCTGCTATTCAAGCTGCTTTCAGGTAATTTTATTTAGCTTTGAGGAGACGTGGAATCGGAAGGATTGAAGTTGAATCCTCTTAGTCCGATATCATATTTTTTTTTATCTTAGCTTAGATAGGGCTTTTCGAACAAGAGAGGTCAGATAGAGCATTTACTCTTCACTACTGGAGGTCTGGTCTGAACTGAATAAAAGTATCTTTGGGTTACAGGGACAAAAATGAGAAATATGCCATCAGAGTGAAGACTGAAGAGATTAACTTTTAAATCCTTATCAGTATGAGAGAACATTCCTAATTTGAATAAAATCCTTTGGTAGCAGCATGACCAAACTTTTTAGGACCTCCCCCAGATTCAAGGAGGTATGTTGTACATTTCTCAGTGGCCACAAACTACAGTAATACAGGCACTATCTGGACAGGGTGTTGGTAAATGGTGATAAATACTTTTGTTTAGTCTGTATCGTAGTTATTATATACCTGCATTTAAGAAATCTGTTAAGTATCAACATTGTTTTAAAGAAATGTGAATGAGGATAATGTGCAAAAATTTTTGCAATAAGGATGATAATGTATAAAGAATGTTTGTGAATGAGGATAATTCATTTGTGAGTGAGAGAAATTTGTAAAGTGTATTTTCCCATGTGTACCAGATCTCTTGTAGCACCACTTCATAGAAAGGTAAGGTGTCAGTACCTGTCGGAAATCTGATTATTTTGACCATTCCCTGATCCATGGAACACAGGATTGGACGGCTGCACCAGAAACTATAGTTGCCGAGTCGTGTTTTATTTGCCAGAGTTATTGAAAGCTTTCAGTGTTAATGACACTCTGGTATTTTATTCAGGCTAACAGCAGCTCGTATATGGTCATTCAGATGTAGGAATTCCTGTTAAATATAAGGTTGAAGCTTCTCTCCATAAATGCTCTGACAACTAAAATTCTTGTTTTAGCTTGAACAAAATGCCTAAGTGGTCCAGTAACAGCAGAAGGGTTTAATTAGGATTCAATGTAGCTAATCAACCTAATGTTTTGCAGTTTGTCACACAAAGTGAATCCTTGTTAAATCATTGAGCACATATTGATTTGCTGTGTGTATGAAGCTAGCTTTGTTTGCTTGTCATCATTACTTATAACTACAGTATACAGATTATTATTTTAGTTGTTATTTTTATTCCAGGTTGTAAAATACATTGTATTTCATTTATTGTGCATCATATGATGGTGTCTGTAAAATTCTTTTTATACTAATCATATTAGTACTATGTACATACTCTTTGTACAGTATAAGCTTCATTCTCTCACTTTTGTATATCTCCATACATATTCATTATTGAATATTATGAAGCACTATATAATATTTCTTATTGCATTTATTGTTTTGTAATTTCTGTTGTGTTAACTCATGCAACCTTAAGACTTCTTTCTTAAGCTAAATAAATTTATGTGGCATCAGCTAGAATATTATGTAATGATGTCCCAGGGACAGAGAGTTAAAATAAGCCTCTGTTATATATACTGTATATCTTCATAAGTGTATTTCGTCCTTCTCAGAAGACTCCATTTCAGTAGCAGCAGGTAGATGTAAGCGTAGGATGGGTAGTACAATATAGAGGTGAAGAGGTCTCTGTATGAAAGTACTGTACTATTTTTTACTGCCAGCGTTCTTATATGGAGTGAAACCTGGGCAGTGCATGACTGGAGAACTTGTGTAGATTACAGGCTGTAGAAATGACCTCCTCCAGAGCAGCTGCAGGCATATGGAAGCTGGATGATGGAAGTAACAGAAATACATTTGTATTTTTAAATGGAAAAATAGGGGATAGGAGTAAGTGGTGGAATAACTGAATGAATAAAAGTGTCTACATTGAGATGGTATATTCATTCAAAGAATGCCCATACTGTGCTGCAGATAGGGAGCCAAAGAAAGTCTTTGAAAGTGAGTGTAAGGGAACAATCCTTCATCCATAGAGAATGAATTTTAGCATTGATTTAATTGATACTCTGTCATTAGAAGCTGGAGTTCCAGATGTAAGATATTCCTATCACTTCTTTGAGTGACATGGTGAAAATAACTGATATACCTATCATGTGGAGAGGATGGAGAGTGAGAGACTGATGAGGAGAGTGTATGTGAGTGAGCTGGGAGAGGGAGGGGGAGGCCAAGGATGAGATGGAGGGATGGGGTGGAGAGATATATGAGAGAGGGGGGTGTGAACTGGGAGCAGGGCAGTGAAATGGCGGGGGACAGGGTGACGCGGAGGCGACTTGTTTGTGGCCACCCTGTACGGGATTGAGGCGTCTGGCAATCGATAGATAGATAGATAGACCTATCAAGTGGTCATTAACATAAATATCATAAGATCATAGGGATACAGTACCTAGGGAAGGAAGAGGAGGCTGACAAATGGTATTTGTACTCCCAGCTGAATATGCTGCTATATAGATTTTTTTTTTTTCCCTCTGCTTTTACTAGGCCTAAATTTGGCATCTCTCTATCTTGAATACTTAGTTTTAACGAGAGATTAAAACTAAACTATGTCACCAGGTGCAAAAAAGTTTTGTGAAAGGATGCAGAGTCTTGGTATTGTCTTCTTCTTCTTTAGAACTATGAGAAATAAGTAGCAAAAGGGTGATATTATCCGCCAAATAAAGGTGAATGAACTACAGTAATGACACTATCTTACTACCAGGAGTACTAAGAGATAGTTTTTATGTATCTTCAGCTCTAAGAATCAGATTTGTTTGGTACACTGGACAGCATGCCTGTGTATGTAAGAGAAGAATTACAGTATTAGTCTACTTCATATTTCAGTGACACTTTCCTAACAAGGAATGTTCATCAAGAACAGATGCACACTTATTCAGGTAGCTTATTATTTTGATATAAAGGTGTAAATAGTTGCAGAATAGTTGAGTGTGTTATGGTCAAGAAAGTACATAGGGATGCAACATTCATTGTGTAAATGTTGTGAGCAAGTTTATGAGTTTATTGTAAACTGAAGTCTTCAACTTGTCTGTTCTTCATATAGGAAATTCATCAAACTACAGTACTGTACAATAAAACCCCTTTTTGTCGGCATTCTTTTAGTCGGAAATACAGTTGTCGGTAAGGCAAAAAAATATTAATTTAAAAAATAGTTTTGAATTTTGAAAAAAATAAAAGTCCTCTTTAGTTGGCAGTGTGCCATTGTTGGAGATCCAAACTCGGCAAGGCATCATGACACTGTGATGCAACACTTGTCTTGTTCTTACATGAAGTCGGGAAATAATTCAGGAAGTCCTTACTCCAGTCCTGCTCCTGCCACTATATGCTACACATCTCTGCCTCGCTCACTCGTGATTGTGACAAAGTGTTGCACGCTTTTTAAGTGTTCATCATGCTTCGTCATGTTTGCTCCTGGACCCAAGGCTCCTACAGGAAGGAAAGAGATGAAATTGAAAACTCGTAGTTTTATTGAGAATGGATGCTGGGGCCTCCAAGTGCTCAGTATTTGCCAAGTTTGATGTCAAATCCAGCTCTTTGTACTTGCACTTATGGTTAGAAAATTTTGTACAGAAGTGATTGTGAGCTCCCCTAACACCAAATCCAGCTCTTTGTACTTGTGCTTATGGTTAGAAAATTTTGTACAGAAGTGATTGTGAGCCCCCCTAACACCTATGTATCGTACCACAAGGCCCTCCCTATGCTTGGATTGCACCCTATTCCTGTCTGCAACACAGTAAGTGCTTTTTAGGGGGGAGGGGGGGACAGGTCATTACCTTGAGTCAGCAAGGCTTCTGACCCTATTGTGCCGATTGAAAAGGGTTTTACTGTATTTTAATTTCCCCCATGACACAATCTGGTATTATTATATATAGTACAACTTACATTTATCTGCACTGCAGTGCTGTTTCTTTTAATATCATAATTGTAGAAGATTGTAGAAAACTTGTAAATGCAAAGCTACAGTTGTAGTATTGGAAACACAGTGCAGCATTGATGTTTATTATGTTCTTATATTGCTAGAAATCTTTAACATGAAGCAAGAAATATATTAATAACTTTTTATAGACTGATAAATGTTTATTTATGTTAGAAGTACTCTTGTCATTGTACTAGTATACATTAAGATTATTATACAGTACATATAAGATGAAATTATGTGTTGTTTATTTAGAGTACCTTGTGCCACCTGCAAGTTTGAACTTTAACACTCTGGATACCATGCTTAACATACCAACTGTTTTTATTACTGTCTTAATGTAGTTATCTGAAGCTTATAATAATAGAAAGGTCTGAACACAACATAATGTAGGATGTTATGGTGGACTGGCGATAGAAGTCTGTGGTTGAAGATGGTCATGTGTTAACATACTGTAATTTGAATTTTTGAAGTGGTTAAAGGTTTTTGTGTTACGTACTGCAAATGTTGCCAGGGGTATAGGGTGGTCTCCTGTGGTTTAATGGGACTGAACTATTGTAGCTTTGAGATCATGTACACCACAGATCCTTCTGGGCCCTGGAGAGGTATTATGTTCTAGCTAGAATATTTTGAGGCCTTTAGTAGTTTAGTTCTAGTCTTGGTTTTGTCTATTCAGTGGTAGTATTAGGGTTAATCCACAGAGCTAGTGCCATCAGACAGGGCAAGGAGAGATCCTTGGAGAGACCACAACATTACTCACCAAAAATACTCTACTGTGGGCTCGAACTGCCAGCCCTATGGTCGTGAAGTGCGAATGCTACCACTGAACTGTTTTGGCCCCTCAGTGGCAGTGTAGTTACTTGGTTGTTATAATCTGTAGAGCTGGACACTCCTCACCATTTTGTATCTAAATCGAGCCCACTGTGGATTATACAGTATTGTATGTGTGTGAGAGTGGCAGTATAGTGACATGATTTAAACTATAGAACTGGACATTCCTGATCTTTAACTAAATCAAACCTATGGGGGATTGTGTAGTACTTAATGTGTGTGTGTGTGTGTGAGAGAGAGAGAGAAGTCATTAAACTGTACATAATCTCTTTCAAATGACGTAGCATTTCATTTCTTCATAAATTCATCATAATCAGACATACTGGTACTAGGTTTGAGCATACAAAGATGAGCCTAGCCAGATATGTAGTGTTTCCCTGAGGACAGGGCTAGAGACTAAAGTGCAAATAAGCATCTGAGAGAATGAATGGGAAATGATGTCATTGATGATACATTTGGAAGCCTGAGGTGACGTGGACATGAGAATGGTGGTTGAAAATGGGTGAAAAAATTTAAGACTGAGTGAAGGTAGAGCAAGAGGAAGACCTAAGAAGGCTTGGAATGAGGTCTTACATAATAAGCTACATAATCACATTCTTAGCCTTTTTTTCACAAACTGCCATAACTTCCACTGAACTGCTAAAACTGCTTCAGACTTAAATCACCGACTTAAGGTTAGCAGTGCTTAAACATTGAATTGGCTACAGCGAAGCAGTGAATTGCTTGAGTGCTGTAGCAATGATCTGTAATTTCCACTCTAGGATGGGGGAATGGGATTTTAATGATAATAAATAATGAGACAGGAGCAATTCAAATGTTTATTAAAAAAAATCCTGCTGAACTCTAATTTAGGATTCTAGGAAGGAGTAAGTCCTCGTATTTTCCATATTTTTAATCTAGTGACCTTCCTTATTAAGGGATGTTCCTTTATTTCATACTATAACCCTCGACAGATATGATTTGTCCCACGTAAGAGGACAGGGCTTGAAAATGGGAATGAAACTGGGGTCAAAAGATCAATAGAAATTCTACAAGTGGCGGAATATTTCATCTTGGAAAGGCTTCCCGCGCAATCCCGCGCCACCCTTAGTGATGACGTCACCTATTTATAGATGCCGAAACTATCGAAGTCGGTAAGCTTCAGCACCCTTTATTTGGATGTTTAAACTGAACTTGCGTTAGTCTTTTGTTTTCAATTCCCCTCATATTCTTGTAAATTGGTCCATTTATGTAATTGCTGCTGCGTTACTTTTGACGGTGCAACAGTTTTCTCTCGCAGATTATGAGGCTATCTAGTTTTCCATATAGTTACATCAATATCAAGAGCACAAATAGACCACGAATTGATTACTGCATCCATCTGTTCTGAAGTGCAGTGTTACTATGCACACAAATAAGAAATATGCATTCATTTTGAATAGGGGGTTCTGAACAGTTCGGTGAAAGCGTAAGGATCCGTTTTTTTTTTTTTTTTTTTGACTGCGTTAATTCGTGGTTTTTAAATATAACTATGCACCCGGCTGTCTAAAAGGTGTGAGAACACCACGTATTGTAATGTATCCTTCCGGATTCCCACACCCTAACCCATTGCAGTGCGGGCGACAATGAATTAAAGTTAATGCGGCCACAGTGATTGACAATTATATGCAGAATGACAGTTTGCAATATACCATCATGTCGATTAAATACTTCTATGAGGGAGACCTCTCTGCTGCGGGTCTAATAGGTGACAGAGTACATCTTGTGATATTTCGGATTCCCACACCCCGACGCACAAAATCGCCCCCATTGCTCTTAGAGGTGTTTGATCGACCTGATGGTATATTGCAAACTGTCATTCTGCATATATTTGTTAAGCATCGTGGCCGAATTAACTCTACTGTAGCCCCTATTGGAATGGGTATAGAAGTGTTAGTGGCGAATGGTGACCATGTGTTTTGTTACAGCCTAGCTTATAATGGAAAGATGGCAATTTCAGACTACGTAAAAGTCACAGTTACTGTATCTCTTGTTAAAACTCAGCAGTCAAGGTGGAGAGAAGGTAATTTTAGGTCAAGTTAGTGACCGCAGTATTTGGTGTTAGCGTGTAGTGAGCGGAAACTCCTTTATCAGGCTTCTTTGTGGCTCCTTTCCTGTGAGTCTCCAGACCTCGCGTTGGCTCAGTGTATGATCTGCTGCCCGTCGAGATGCGGTAAGATTATTTACCTTCGGTTTTTCCCAATTGTACTCAGAATTTTCATTTTTTAATTGTTTTTTGGTGATCGTTAGGATTTTGGTGTTATGCTCTCTCTCTCTCTCTCTCTCTCTCTCTCTCTCTCTCTCTCTCTCTCTCTCTCATTTTTCGTCCTGTACTGCATTTGGGAGGCAGTATACAGTATATATATATATATATATATATATATATATATATATATATATAACTTTTTCAAGAACGTCTATATACTCCTGATTCAAAATGCCAGAAGCATTCTATAGAAGCTGTGTTGTGATGTAAACAATATTTACTCATATAGTATGCTTATTAAAAACTGGTCTGTATAGGCTAAAGGGAGATATAGTAGGCCTCGGAGCACTTCTTCCTTAGCGATTTATATAGCTTATTACACCTTAGCATTCTTTTGTATACTGCTTCCACCGTTTTGATATCGATATAATCTGCGCTGTCATCGTGTTTTTGCAGAATATATATATATATATATATATATATATATATATATATATATATATATATATATATATATATATATATATATACTGTATATTCAACAGTAGCAGCGTACCTCTTCCCCAGCCCAGCTTTAATGATTTCTTCTTGACGAATTCGCGCCTTTGAGAAATAAATGTTATTATTGTTGTTGTAATCATTATTATTATTGGCAGTAGTGGTAAGGAATGCGATCCTTAATTCATCGATGCAGAAACAGTAAATATCTGTTAAAAATGAATGATCGAAAATTTTGAGATGATACAACTGCGCTGGCGTACATAAAACTTATAAAGCATGATTTCCCGTATACTAAAGCTATTCTGTGTTCATTGACGGTAAGTATACATAAGTATAAATATATAGCTCGTGTCATGGGTAGGGCGGGATGAGAGTGAGTTTTAGTTTTATTTGCATTCAGTTATGGCTCAGATTGTGAAACTACAGTATATCTATCTATCTATCTATCTATATCTATATCTATATCTATATCTATCTATCTATCTCTCTCTCTATCTATCTATCTATCTATCTATCTATCTATATATATATATATATATATATATATATAAGAAGTGGGAGGATGATATGGCCGCTCCTACCGACCTAATCCCCCCTTCCCCGTGGCTCAGTGGTAGAGCGCCTGCCTGGAGACCAAAGGGTCGAGAGTTCGCGCTTCGCCCTGGTAGCTGCCCTGCTGGGAGAGGTAACGCTCTCCCGTCACCTAGCGGGGCTATATGATCTCTCAAGCCGTAGCTCTGGGAATTCATTTCCCCATATAACTCCCTCCCCTCTAAAAAAAATTCCCCCTTACCCCCTCTCTATCTTTCCTCCTTCTCACCCCCTCTACCCTCTCTTTCTTTCCTCCCCCTCTCCCTCCCCCTACATAAACGGACATTTTTATTTTAAATATAGACGATTTTATTAACTTTAGGATACATTTTTTTTTTTATGGGCCACTTAAATATAACCCTACTTCACATGTAGAGGATTTTCCCAAAGCTGATAAAATAAATTGGATGGTGGTAGCCTGAGTAAAATAAAAAGTTCCAGATTATTATTCATATTCTTGTTATTTATCATAATTGTTATTACTATTGATATTATTATTATCATTATAATTATTATATTCTTATAATAATAATAATTATTATTATTATTATCACCACCACCACTACTATTACTATACTACTACTACTACTATTATTATATTATTATTATTATTATTATTATTATTATTATTATTATTATATACTACTATTACTGCTACTACTACTACTCATACTACTACTACTGCTACTACTACTAGTTCTACTACTGCTACTACTACTAGCTACTGCCATTACTACCAATACCACAACTACGGTACTACCGCTCCACCTCCTCCTACTACAGTACCGTACTACTATTACTACTATACGTCACTGTGTTACGGACATTAAGACTTATCCATAGCTGACCCCTTCTGTCCAATGAGGTATTTCCACGAGACGATTTTAGCTTAGGAAGGATCTCTATACCCTGCTTACTCTAACTTGACATAAAATTGCTACTCCTCCATCCCAAATTCTAAGTCGTTGTCATAGATTAACTTTTAGAATATGATGGTAGTCACGAGGAAGTGCTGTGGAAATTATGCAGGGCCGTGTTTTTGTCCTTTTCCGGCACTGAGCTTTTTTTTTTTTTTATGCAAGGAAGAAGAACCAAAAGGTCAGGAGTCTGCAGATTGTTCCCTTCAAGGAAAACACAAAAACAAGATAACATAGAGCCAAATTCAAGATCCGTTCATTTCGAGCTACGTGAAGTAAGTTGCAATCTTGGCCAAGTTAGAGGAAAAAGGGTATAGTGAGGGGATAAGGAAGGCTTCATCTAACCACTTCAGGCCAGATTGTCTTCTACTGTGAAAAGAATCGTCTAGACAGCAAGAATAAAAATGGAAATAAGCGTTCGGAAACGGTGAAGCTGATCTGTGTTGAATAAAATCGTCTGGAGGTAGCGAGAGAGAGAGAGAGAGAGAGAGAGAGAGAGAGAGAGAGAGAGAGAGAGACAGACAGACAGACAGACAGAGAGAAGAATTAAACAAAAAAAATAAAATCGTCTTTGGATGGTAGAGTGATGATGCAGTCTCACGTCCGGGAAGCGTTACAGTGTTCTTAACCTTTAGAGGACGGGAAACCCATCCTTGGCTGATTAGGCTAATATGACTTGCTGTTGGTAGGAGTGGCAGAATGGATGACTGTTGGGTGGGGAGGGAGATGAAGGATTTCTGAATGTGCATTAGTGGGATGGGTGATGATGATGATGGTGATGATAGTGGTGGTAATGATGAAGATGGTGGTGGTAGTGATGGAAATAATGATGAAGATAATCTGCCCATCCATCACCAGATGCCTTACTTTTGGAAGGGATGGCCACAATCAAATTGCTTCCATGTCACACTCTCCGTCTGCATCAAGCTGCCCTACCCTACCGTCAGTTCACCCCCCCCTCATTCATATATGTCTCCACCCCATCCCTCCACTTCATCCTCGATCTCTCTTTCCCCCTCCACCTCATCCTCGGTCTCACTTTCCCCTCTCCACCTCACTCACATACACTCCTAGTCAGTTTCTGATTCTCCGTTCTCTTATGTCACTATCTCCTCTACCAGACTGCTCCCACTTCTATTCTCACTAACCCTCATTCATATATCTCTCCACCCCATCCCTCCACCTCATCCTCTATCTTTCCCTCCCACTCCATCTCTCAATCTCTGTCACATGCACTGCTAGTCAGTCTCTCATTCTCCATTACCTCCTCATAACCAGACCATCTAAGGATACTTCCAAGACTTTCTAGCACATCCACATCAACACAACAACTTCATTATGTCAGTGTGTCTCTCCACTCAACTCCACATGCTGATAATGATGCTAAAAATGGTAGTCTGTTCTTCTTCTTTTTCTTCTTCCTCTTCTTCTTCTTATTGTTATTATATTATCATTATCATTACCACTGCTACTACTACTACTACTACTACTAATACCACCACCACCACAACAACAACAACCACCACCTA
This sequence comes from Coenobita brevimanus, assembly GCF_032717465.1. Classification (NCBI taxonomy): domain Eukaryota; kingdom Metazoa; phylum Arthropoda; class Malacostraca; order Decapoda; family Coenobitidae; genus Coenobita; species Coenobita brevimanus. The sequence goes on along the minus strand of NC_137017.1, from coordinate 7,955,706 downwards.
TACTACCACTACTATTTATTTTTTCATTTCTTTAGCCTGCAGGGAGCGGCAGCATTAACACTAGTATGGGCAGTGGGTACAAGCGTGGTAGTGGTGACTGTGGAGGGACGGGGCAATCCACCGCCCCCTCCGGCCCCCGTCTGCCCTCCACACGCTGACCAAACCCAGCGCCCCCGCCCATGCGTGTGGGCGTCGACCCAGGGGAACAGAGACAGATTCCTCAACTGGCTGATTGAAGGATGCACAGCGGAACCACAAGGGTGAGTACAGAATGAGGGACATTTTGTAGCACTGAAGGATGATTTTGTAGGAATTTGTATAACTTTTAGTAATTTTGCAGGACTGAAGGATGATTTTATAGGAACTGTATCACCCTTAGAAATTTTGTAGGACTGAAGGAGAATTTTGTAGGAATTTGTATCAGTAGTGGTAATTAAAGACTTCTTGGCTGATGAACTTTATTGCTTGATATTTAGGTAAAACAGTTTTCAGTAAACTAAACTCTGGAGATATGTGTTCAGTCAGGCAGCTATACTCCTTTCACCTTAGTCTGGCCCAGGTTTTTGTCTTTTTTCTGTCTTATTTCATGTACCCTCATTGGCGGAAAAAGAAACTGTTATGGCTCTACAATACATCCTTTTCACCGCACTTCTTCTAGGCTGGTATCATATTCTAGTTTGCTATTAATCTGTTGTTACAACTTAGCATCCAAAATGGGGAGGTGGCAAATTTTGTCCAAGTTAAAATAAAAGGAGTATAGAATTCCTCCAAGATCCTACTGTGAGAGGAGCGCTTACTTAGGTAAAAATCTGGCCCAGTTAGTCTGATGCATGACAGGTTTATTACGTATAGACTGGAAACGATACATATGTACTGAATGTGTAAGGTAATATGTATAGACTAGGAACTTGATATATGTATCCTGAATGTGTAGGGTAATATAGGCTATGCGAGATATACAGATAGAAGTGATTATGAGCTGACTAAGTAGGTAATGCGGTATCTTTAGCAGTGCAGTTAACATTGGTGTTGGAATATTCTGATGTTATGAGTGTTGGGATTAGAGAGGGATTTTGTAGATAAGGGTGGTTCATGCTTCCTCCCTTTTCCCCGCCTAGCCTGTGATGATGATGACATTGATGGTGGTGGTGATGATGATGATGATGATGATGGTGATGCTAATGATGATGATGATGATGGTGGTGATGATAATGATGATGTTGATGGTGGTGGTGATGATGATGATGATGATGATGGAAGAGACTTATAACAGTGAAGAGGTACGGCAACTTATGAACGTCTGTAAGATATCATTATCTTAGTGGCCTTGCGTCCGGTCTAGTGTCACTGAATTTATTTCCCCCCCCCGCCCTCTCTCTCTCTCTCTCTCTCTCTCTCTCTGTCCACCATACTCTAATGTCTTATCTCATTTCCATCCTCTCTCCCTCTCTGTTGCTCTTCACCTACTCCCTCCTCCCTCCCGTGTCCGATGCCCTTCCCCTCCCATCACTTTTCTTTCCCTCTCCCTCTATCCAATCTCTCCCCTTTACGTATTTCGTTATCCACTACGATTACTTCTCAATTTTTTCTCCCTCTCCCGCACTCTCACTTCTCTCCCACTTTCTCCTCCCTCCTTGACCCTCTCTCGTCCATGTCCCCCTTCCCTACCTACAGCTCACCCTTATCCCTCACTCTACCTTTCCGCTTCCCCTCCTCCTCACTCTACTCTTCCCCTTCTCCTCCTCCTCACTATACCCTTCCCTTTCTCCTCCCCCTTTCTCCCCAGTCACTATCTTCCACCACCATTATTTCTCAACCTCTTCTACCCTCCCCCTCACGCTCACTTACTCTCGCCACCCTGCCTGTCCCTCTGTCATTACCCCTGATCGTCTCCATATCCTTCACCCTTCCCCTGTCCCTTCTTCCTCCTCTCTTCCCTTCTCTCCCCATCTCCCTCACACTTTCTTTCCCTCACTTTATGAATTTTTTCCACCCCCTCCTATACGCTTAATACCCTTCCCCCTCCTATTCCCACCGCTCTTCTCTTTCCTTTGCCCCGTTTCCTCTCTCTCATCTTAGTTCCTCATCCACCTTCCCCCTACCACTTCCCCTCTGCCTGACATCCTCTTCCTTCTCCCACTTCCTCTCACTTTCTTTTCTTCCATCCCATTACTTCTCTGCCGTTTCCACCATCTCCCCAAAATGTCACCTCCCCTCTCCCTCTCTCCGTTCTCCCCCCTCCCCTACCCCTTTCCCTTCCTTTTGATAGCCATCCCTTCTCCCTCCCTTTCACACTTTCTTTCCTTCTCCATCGTCTCCTATATTGTCACATCCCTCCCTCTCCCTCGTCTCATTCTCTCTGTTCTCTTACCCCTGTCCCTTTCCCACCCGACCCCCTTTTCCCTCCCTTTTTCCCCTCCCTCCTCACCCTTATCACCCTCCTCACCCCTCCCCTTCCCTCCCTCTCCCTCCCTTCTCCCTGCTCTCACCTGCGTCTGCCCCTTACAGGTGTGGGAGTAGGGCAAACGGTGAGCACAGACACGTCGAGTATGAGGGTTATGACGGCTTCTACAACAACTTCGCCAGACCCAGCCAAGGCGCCGTTGGTATGTATTTGCTGCCCCGTTGAAAGGCTAATAAATACCATACCTATTTCACCGAGCCTTTCGTCCTTTTCCAACCTCTTTCACGTATCTTAGTGGCACAACAAGTTAATGCTACATCTCTACATCCTTTTTATAGTTCTTGTCTGTGGCCAGTACCAGATTCTTGCGTTAATCTCTTATTCAGCATTCAAGGTGGAGTGACAGCAAATTTACACCAGGTTAAGGTGATGAGAATACAGGATATGGTTTGTTTTGAGTGTTGACCCATTGTTTGAGTAATAATTAGTGAGGAAACTTTTGCTCTTCTGTGTCACATTGAATGTCTGATTAATCATTTAGGAGTTGGTCACGCTATAATAAGTATACTGTTTTCTATACAACCTTGATCTTGTTGCCACCAGCGCCACCAGGTCACTTTACTCTTCAGACAACACACAACCTCAGCATATGGGTATAATTAAATTTTGCTGTATCATTGGTCCATATTTCCCACTCAGACACGCCCCTTCTGCGCCTACTGCCTCCGGCCTACAGCGATGGAGTCTACCTGCCCGCCAACCGCACCGCCAACCCCCTGACTGTCAGTGACCAGCTCATGAGGGGCGCCAATGGTCAGGTCTCCAGGGTCGGCAGAACAGCATTTCAGGTCTTCTTCGGTGAGACGCCATTATGGAATTCATTTGTTTTTGCTTTGTGGTTGTTTTTCCTTATTGAGGCACGGTCTTGTAATTCATTTGTTTTGTTTTTACGGTGATGGCTGGCTACCACTGATTTTTGGAGGTACTGCAATGAGGTACTACAAGTTTGGTAACTCACTACACAGTCATTACTGTTAAGGGTCCCACAGGCTTACACGCTCACGCCGGCCTGTCCGACCCGACTGTCTAAAGAGCCTGCACGTGGCCTGTACAGGCAGTCCCAACCAAGGATGAGAGCCTTGGCCTCAACAACCTACACACCCTCAAATTTGCCTGAACAAGCAGGTTTGTGCAGGCAGCCGGACAGATTGACTTTAATGCGTATGGGTCCATTTAGGCACTGAACATTCAGCCACAGGTAAAGAGAGTCAGAGTCTAATCTGAGACTCTCACATTATTAAGGATCTTTTCTTACACATCTTAGATTCACTTATCCCAACAGTTTCCAGCAATTAACGGGAAATAATTGACCGGTTTTACCATTTAGTTTAGCTTCTAGTCCACAACAAACATCAGTTGTACCACGGCCAACGTTAATGTGGGGATTCCTTACGAGGAAGCATGTCCTTATTTAGCTGATTAATTGACTGAATGTTTGATAATGATGATATATAACCCCTCCCTCTTTACAGGTCAGCAGGTGGTAGAGGAGATCCTGGATGCACAAGGCCCAGGCTGCCCTCCTGAGTACTTCAACATCCCCGTGCCTGAGGGCCATGAGTACCGCACGACACACCCTGGCCTGTCTGTTCTGCCCCTGCTGAGGACCAGGCATGACATGACCACTGGATTCTCCCCAAACAACCCTAGGCAACAGGTGGGGGAGTCAAAAGAAAATTGTTTGATTCAGTACACGTTAATGAGACGACACATTGTTGTGAGAGGGAGGGAAGAAGAGGAAAAGGAGAAACTAAGGAAAATCCAATGTGGTATGTGAGAAGATAGAAGGAAAGAAAGGGGGAGTGAGAAGGGTTGGGGAGGGAGGTAAAGAGAAAAGGAAAGATGAATTAATATGAAGCGAGAAATGGACGGAAATGAAATGGAAATAAGGAGAGAGAGAGAGAGAGAGAGAGAGAGAGAGAGAGAGAGAGAGAGAGAGAGAGAGAGAGAGAGAGAGAGAGAGAGGTTGGTACATGAATTAGTGATGATGTGATAAGGCCAAGTAGTGAAAAATTATATAATAATGAGTGATAATACGATGACAGAACGAGTATTACACTAAAGAATGATAATTGATGAGGTGAAAACAATAAATGAATAAGTGATGATGTGAAGAGTTGGTAAATGAAACACTAATCATGTACTGTAATGAGACGCTGCGTAATGAAAAGTTAGTAAATAAATAAAAGAAACTGGGAAGAGTTAATAAATGAACCTCTAATGCTATACACACACTCTAATGACGTGCAAATTAATGATAACCAAGTAAACAAATTAACAGTAACGTAGAGCGTAACCAAATGAAGTCCTATGGTATACTTTAATGGCTTGCAAGGAAAATAATAAAATCTTAGGCCGTGTACGTGCTTTTCCCTTCAGCTGAATGAGATCACGCCGTATTTTGATGGCGGGCTGGTGTACGGCACTGCTAAGGGCTGGGCTGACGTGCTGAGGACCAGGCATGACGGAACCCTAGCACCAAATGGACAGCTGGCAGGGCATCACCAGGTACGCAGGAAGGCAGGCAGGCAGATAGGTATGAAGGTAGAAAAGTAGGAAGGAGCAGACCAGCAGGCACGAGAGGCAGACGTTTAGGAAGACAGGCAGTTAGTATGTAGGCATGTAGGTAGGCAGTCATGTAGTCAGTAGGGGTAGACAAACAGTGGTAGGCATTTAGGCAGGTAGGGATAGACATACAAGGGTAGGCATACAGGTACGGGAGGCAGTCTTGTAGGTAGGCAGACAGGTTAGAGAGGCAGGCAGGGATAGGTAAGAAGGTGAGCTTAGACGGTTAAGCAGGAGAGGCAGGCATGCAGGTAGGTAGCTGTCCAAGGGTAGGAAAGTTGGAGTGTAGGTAAGGTGAGGTAGGTAGGCAGGTTGTGTAGCCAAATCATCAAGGTGACAGGTAGATGAGGACAGAGGGTTACGGACAGGCATGTGAGAGCGTCGTACTATAAGCGACTTTATCTATTTCGTAACACCTATTCCTTTGCGATTTATTCCAAGCATTACACCTAAGTATTCTCTTGTTTGCTATTGAGGAAGTGGAAGAGGTTCTGTGAAGTTTCTTGTGTCACCTAAAATATTGGCGAGGGTGTAAATAACCCCGTCACAACAATAATATCAATCAATTATGGCTCAGTATTTTCCCCTCTCCACCCCCCCCCCATCTCATCTAGAGAGAGAGAGAGAGAGGGTAACTATTCAGACCATCTTGTCCCCATGATGTTCGTAGCATATTTTTTGGCGTAATTTTGTGTTCCCATTTTCTGTTCTCATTAGGGAAATAAAAGGAAGGGGAGGCTGTTTAGGACATTTATTTATTCCGTGCCACCAAACACTGACACGCAAAAAAGATGAATGTCATTTTTTCCAGTAATCTACCGTGAAAATGGGTTTATGATAATTTTCTCTAAAATATTCCACTTAACCCTTTCCATTCGATGAGGTGTTATTATTATTATTATTATTATTATTATTATTATTATTGCTACTACTACCACACTACCACCGTCACTTGGTGCTGCTACTACGACTACTACCACAGATACTACTACTACTACTACTACTAATAATAATAATAATAATCACCCCCTCCCTGGTGTATTTCCATTCCTATTCATATAAAGTCTAATATACTACTGTTACTCCCCTCCCGGTAATATTCTCTTATTCTCCCGGTATTATCCATTGAATATCTTGGTGTCACCAGGTATTATCCTCTATAACTTCTGATCTTGCTGGTATTATCCATTAAATCTCCCAGTATTACCCCGGTATTATCCATTAAATCCCCCAGTATTATCCCGGTATGATCCATTAAATCCCCCAATATTATCCTGGTATGATCAAAGAAATCTCCCAGTATTATCCCGGTATTATCCATGAAATCCTCCAGTATTATCCCAGTATGGACCATTAAATATCTCAGTATTATCCCGGTATAATCCCAGTATGATCCACAATATCCCCCAGTATTATCCAGGTATGATCCATGAAGTCTAATATTATCCTGGTATAATCCTCTGAATCCCCCGGTACTACATCCACTTCCCCTTCCTGCTTCCCGGTACAGCTGGGTGACGGGTTCCCTGCCCAGAACACCCAACGTCTCCCCATGGCCAACCCCCCACCCCCCACCAACCACTCCCAGTTCGTGGACCGGGGATATACCGCCATTGTGGACCGGTTCTTCAGTGAGTACCGGTGGATCTGTGTGGTCTGTGTATTTGAGTCTGTGTAGCTATCTGTGAATCTGACAGTTTAAGCATATTTAAAAAATTTTGGGTGTAAGTAAATAAATAAATAAATAAATACTGTAAATAAATAAGTAAAAAAATAAATAAATGAAATATATATAAGAATAAACAGATGAGTAAATAAATTAACCTTTTAAAGAGTGTACGTTTATTTCTTTTAAATTTGGCATAATATCTGTTTGTGTCTTTTTCTTTTTTATGTACCGTACCTTTTTGTCTGTTTTACTTTTATTCATTGTTCTGTCTACCTTTTTTTCTCACTATATACTTGAAAAACTGAGAGAGAGAGAGAGAGAGAGAGAGAGAGAGAGAGAGAGAGAGAGAGAGAGAGCGTAAGAAAAAGAGCGATAGAATGAGAGACAGGATATGGGTCTGTCATAACATATCTTTCTGTCTACGTGTTTATTAATCTGTGTCATTTTTTGTTTTATCTCTGCCTCTGTTCATCTATCCTCTCTTGTTTTTATCTGTCTGTCTATCTATGTAATGTCTATCAATCTGGTGCATAGTTCTGTCAGTCTTTCTGTATTCTTCTGTATGCTTATCCATCTCTCTTCTGGTCAGTCATTTGGTCAGTCTGCCTCTCCCTCTCTCTCTCTCTCTCTCTCTCTCTCTCTCTCTCAGCCAGCTAACCCTTTCCCTCAACCCCCTCAGAGCTGGGCAACCCCCGGGGCAACGAAAACCCCTTCCTTTTGACCTTCGGAATCGTCTGGTATCGCTGGCATAACGAGATTGCTAAGAAATTATACCAGAGACACCGCGACTGGAATAGTAAGTGTGTGTGTGTGTGTGTGTGTGTGTGTGTGTGTGTGTGTGTGTGTGTGTGTGTGTGAGAGAGAGAGAGAGAGAGAGAGAGAGAGAGAGAGAGAGAGAGAGAGAGAGAGAGAGAGGCTTCGTGATGTTTTCTTAGTTTTTGCGATTTTAGTTGTTTTCTCAAGGATACTGGAGTTTGTTTTGAGTTTTCCCCTTTTATATGTGTAAACTTTGAATCATGTAATTTGCACAATACAATTATATTAAAGAAGAAGGAATATGAAGCCTCAAAATAAGTCGCTATAGAAAGATGTTAACGAAATTTCAGAATAAATGGTTAAGGAAAAGGTGTTAGGAAATCCCCACATCCGTTTAGAATAATACTTGCCATTTTTTGTTTCTATTCATTTCTTTCTTTCCTTTTTTTTTTTTTTTTTTTTTTTGCGTAGGTGAGCGTATTTTCAACGAGGCGAGGAAGTGGGTGATCGCTACATACCAGGCCTTGGTGATGTACGACTGGCTGCCCAAGTATCTCCTAGAGGAACTGCCACCCTACACTGGTCAGTCTCTTTTAACCTCACCTAATATACCTTAACCTAACCTGACCTAAGCTATCTTCACTTAACTGAACCAACTTTAACTTTTACTAACCTAAACTATCCTACTGTAAACCATAGCCTAATCTAACCTAACTTAAACTGCCATAGTCCAACCTAATCTATCCTAACCCCTACCTAACCTAACCTAATCTAACCTAATCTACCATAACCCAACCTAATCTAGCCTAAGCTAAAAGCCTAACCTAACTTACCGTAATCCAGCCTAATCAAAAACATCTTAACCTAACCTAACCTAGCGTAACTTACCCTACCAAAACCCTGCCTAAAATAACCGAACCTAACCTAACTCAGCCGCACTTCCTCCGCAGGGTACAAACGAACGACGGACCCGCAAGTGAGCCAAATCTTCCAGTCTGCGGCGATGCGGTTCGGACACACGCTGGTGACCTCGGGCGTGCACCTGCGGGATCGAAGTACTAACGGCTGCAACGCGGTGCCCTACGTCCTCGTACCCGGACAGCAGCACAGCGGAGGCGTAAGGACGTGCAATTCCTTCTGGCGCTCTCCGGTGGGTGGTGGTGTGTCTTTTCATCTAACGGGACTGGGTTACTGCCACAATTTGCATTATTGAGTTGTGGTTGTGTAAAACTCAGTGGGCCTTATTTATGGGGTAGAAATAACTTTCCTTGGTTACTATACTCTGTTCACTTTAACCTGGCCTAATATTATCATCTCTCCGTCTTGAATGTTGAGCTGTGGCAATAGATTAACACTAGAAAAGGATGCTAGTCACAAAGAAGTGCTATGGAAAGGATGTAGAGCCACAGCATTATCTTATTGTGCCACTGAGCTGTGGGAAATAAGCCGCAAAAGAACGAAAATCAGGGCCAAGTTAAGGTGAACTGATCCTTGTCAAGTTAACCCTTCAGTCTTACTACAACTGACCATCAGTTGAGCTGAGAAACGTTAAGGATCTGCGGGCAGAACAAAGACGCAATAATGAGGTTGATCTTGGTCGGGTAGGAATTGTGGAAGTAATGAGTGTATAGCCAGAAACAACTTTAATAACTTTTCAGCCTACATTGTTTTTCTCGCTCTCTGCTGGTGGTGATATTTGTTTTGGTCGGGCAGAGGGGACGGGATTTTTGTGTTCTTTGGGGTCTGCAACCTATGACGTTCTCTCCCATATGGCCGAATTGGAAGTATGGGACTCATAATTAGAGAGAGAAAGAGCAAAACTCAGAGGAAGAGTGAAACGAAGAGAGAAAGAAATAGCGACAAAGTGAAACGATGAGAGAAAAGGTGTGCCATAAAAAAAAAAAAAAAGTGAAAAAGCTCCTACGTCTTCTTCTTCAGGAACTCTTCACCAACGACCCTCAAAACTTCGAGCGGTTTCTGATGGGCCTGAGCAGCCAAAGCACGGAGCGGGAGGACAACATCATAGTCGACGATCTCAGAGGTACGATCTGCTTGCGTGCAACTCGGCTATCAAAGTCTTGTCGCCTCTACTGACTCCCTCTCCATGGACTCTATAAATCAGTCTCGTGATTCTGCTGCAGCAACTGACACTGATTACTTTGTATGTCCTTGGATCGGTGTCATGTGTTATTTGTTTTGGATTCAAGACACTGATTTTCAAAGACCGTAGACAGAAAAGCAGGAGAGGTGGCAGGACTTCAGATGACGATCGTACAGTTCCCCTCGATTTCCGTGTTTACAAGGCTTCCAGTTTTGAGCAATATCTTTAACAATGAGATTATTTGGTCATTCATTTCTTATACTTCTCTTACTATAACTTGGCCTAGTTTTTCGTCCTGTTCCGTATCGTACTCTAGGGAAACATTGATACTAATACAGAAAGAAAAGCAAGAAAATAAGTTAAAAAACAAAATAAAACAAGTAACTCTCTGTCCTATTAGCTCTTATACAGTCTTTAATAACCCCTTTGCAATCGAAAGACATTAAATCTAATCCTTTTTCTTCCCCTTTAGCCCACATTCTATCATATCAATTCTACTAGCATACATGTCTTCATTCTTCCACCTTCCGGCATAGTTTTTCTCCTCAGTCTCCTCGCAGCCCTTAATTTCAGTCCAGTCCAGCTGACGATGACTTTGACGATGACGATGTTGTGGGTGTTCGGACTCGTTCCAGGTCGCTTCTTCAGGCCCTTGGAATTCTCTCGGTGCTCCTTGATGGCTACTGACGATGATGACAATGATGATGACGAAAATGCTGACGATAACGATGACGACGATGTTGACGATGCTACACCCACTCTAAAATCATATGTTTGTTCCAGGTCGCGTCTTCGGGCCCCTGGAATTCTCTCGGCGGGACCTGATGGCGGTGAACATCCAG
>NC_137017.1:7910309-7937809 GCF_032717465.1 Coenobita brevimanus | reverse complement strand
TCATTTTCAAAGATGTTTTCCTTGATTATTTTTCCGGTTATTGTTTTATTATCTTTTCTCCTTTCTCCTTCATTCTCCAGTCTCTTCTCAATCCACCAAACTAACCATCTCACTTTCTGCACACCAGTATCTTTTCACCTTTCTTCACATTCATTTTCCAACCTCTCCTCTACCCACTAAAATCATTCTCACTTTCTCCTTCACATTCATTCTCCAACTTTTTCTCTACCCACCAAACCTTCCTTCTCACCTTCTACCAGAATCATTCTCACTTCCACTCTCACCCATTCTGCTTACCAAAGTTACCTTCTCACCTTCTACCCACCAAAATAATTCTCACTTTTTTACCCCCAGTTCCTCATTTTCGAAGACGGTTTCCACGGCGAGAAGCTCTACGAGGACCTCCAGAAGATGACTGGGGACTTGAACCTTGTCTTCAACCCCAAGCTGGAGACGCTGAGCTCCATCAGACGTGGCATCATTACTGTGTATCAGCGGGAAAAGCAGTTGGCAGAGTTTTCTAGAACGGTCCTGCAGAATGTGAGTAGATAGAGGCGTTGCTAGTAGGGAGCTGAGAGCGTACGGCACGTCTGCTATCATGCACTCTCAACCCTTTTCTGTTCAGCTCTTTAGTCCATGAGTTAACCGACACTGTCTCTTTCATGTATGCAACTGGGAAACCGACGAAATGTCATCGTAAGTTTGTATTTCCCTCTGCCTATAACCCCCAGTCTGTTAAACGTAATGTATCCAGACATTCTGAAACGAAAGTATCTTCAGTTTTGTTTCCTGTTTTTTTTTTTTTTTTCAGTTTTTCCTGAGGAGAGCAGACTTTTGCAGGTTCGCAGCCTTTGGGTCTTTCATTTTTGTTTAAAATATTATTTTTCTCGTTCTTCTAAACATTTTCTGTCTGTTCTTCACGCTGTCTGTCTGTCTGTCTGTCTGTCTCCGTCTGTCTGTCTGTCTGTCTGTCTCTGTCTCTCTCTCTGTCTGTCTCTGTCTCTCTCTCTGTCTCTCTCTGTCTCTCTCTCTCTCTCTCTCGCATTTTTTCTTCCTGCTATTCACCTCTCCCGCCTCACCACCAGGCCTTCGGTAGTCGTGAGCGGGCTAAGGCAACCAGCAACCGTCTTCACGTGGGCATGAACGTCTTCTTGTCCATGGAGATCACACAGACGGAACTAGCCAGCCAACTCGGGATGCTGCCTGACTCCATCTTTGTGCAGCAGGTGAGAAAAACACAGCCTGACAACGATACTATGAAAACGGAGAGCTTGAAAATGTAGGCAAGCAATTTTTCTTTCCTTTCTTGGTTTCTTTTTTTTTTTTTTTTTTTTTTTTTTAACGATCATTTACGATCATTTATGGAACAAGTGTATTTGTAAATGTGATCAGTCAGCATTCCACATGACCAGTACCGTCTCTGTCACGCATTTCACATGACCAGTACCGTCTGTCACGCATGGCCAACACCATCTCTGTCACGCATTCCACATGACCAATACCATCTCTGTCACGCATTCCACATGACCAATACCATCTCTGTCACGCATTCCACATGACCAATACCATCTCTATCACGCATTCCACATGACCAATACCATCTCTGTCACGCATTCCACATGACCAATATTGTCTCTGTCACGTATTCCACAAGACCAATATCGTCTTTGTCACGCATTCCACATGACCAATATCGTCTCTGTCACGTATTCCACATGGCTAGTACCGTCTCTGTCAAGCATTCCATCACATGACCAATACCATCTTTGTCACGCATTCCACACGACTAAATAGTACAGTCTCTGTCAAGCATTTCACATGACCAATACCGTCTCTGTCGCATTCCACATGACCACGTAGTCTCTGTCACGCAGCTGTTCAGACTGATGGACGTGGACGGGAGCGGGTTCATCACCATCAAGGAATTCTGGGACGTGATGGTGGTGTTCGCCCAGGGTAAGCCAGAGGAGAAGGCCAGGCTTATCTTCAACATCTACGACCTCTCTCACAAGGGATACATCTCATCACAAGACCTCATGAGCATCGTTAGGTGAGCAGTGTGTGTGTGTGTGTGTGTGTGTGTGTGTGTAATTCACCGGTTCGGTCAGGATCACTTGATGGTCGTGATCGTCAGCTTTTACCCTCCCGGAAGGGAGCTGAGAGCTCATATAGTCCGATCTAAGGGCAAGGCTGTGACCTTCACACACGCACACACCCGTCCCCTTGCTCAAGGGGGACAGTAACCACCCACTTCGTCAGTGAAACTTTTCGCAACCTGAGCGAGGCGCGAACTCCCGTCCACCAGTTGGCAAGCGGGAACGTTACCACTGCACCAGCGAGCGGTGTGTGTGTGTGTGTGTGTGTGTGTGTGTGTGTGTCACTAAAGTATAAATTAACTACGTGTACATAGTCGAAAGTGTGTTTGCATTTCCGTTTAATGATATTGAGTAGATGAATGCGTCTCTGTGGGCAGTGTCAATGTCAGAAGGCGTATATGTAAGTAGCAAGTGTGTATGCAAGCTGTCATAACGTATTGTGTTTCTGTTGTCTCGTTTTTGGATCTTAATCACCTCATTTTAAAAGTTTGCAAGCCAGTCGCTATAGTACAGATATAATTTACACAGTATGGTTATATAGTAAGAGTAGCCTAATGGTGGTGATACACAAAAGCCTCTTCACCCACCTAAGATGGCTTTCATTTTATACAGACTAATATCAGACGAGTTCTTAAGCTTACGACGGTATCCGGGACCCCCAGTTCGAAAAATCTTCAATGAAGTAGTCTTTAGATATCACAAATAATAATAATAATAATAATAATAATAATAATTAATAATAATAATAAAACGTCGTCGGACTGAAGTGTAAGCGTCTCCCCTCTCGCCTCTTTTCCTACTCTCCTGACAAAGCCCACCCACCTCGTCCCTGATTGGCTGCTGGTTTGTTGTCTTCCAGGGGCTTTAATCCTTTTAATTCTCTCAATTTCTCTTCACCTCCAGAGCGATTTAAATACTCCCGCATCGTAGTAAGGCACTTTTGCTTTGTAAATACATTGGAGTTTTAGGTACCTGGTCATCAGTGAACGTTTTAATGTTGCAGTGTTTAAAATTTAAATGTTGTGCTTTTGACGATGCGTATGCAAGTCTAGTTTACTCCTTTTTAACCTTTTACTATTTGTCCTCACGTGAAATCTGTGAGCCACGGAAAGGTATACGTGTTTATTCTGTCGAAACTGATATAACTGGCTCGCTTTGATGTCAGAATTTGATTTAATAGCTGAAGATAAGTTTTTGCAATGGGGAGGGTGTAATGTCAAAGGAACAGCTGTCTGGCAGCCTGAGCGTCTGGTGCAGCGTCGCCAGGTGTTTTACGATCTTATTTAGCTTCTTCTTAACATTTCCTTGTGATGGTTGTGAGCCAGAGAGGTATTTTTGTTGATTCTTTTGAGGTCAACAGCCAATATGCTTACTTAGACGTCATAGTTTGATTGAAATATTGAAAATGTGTAGTTGCTAGGGGGGGAGGCTGTGACGTTTTGGGAACAGCGGGTTTGGCTGTTGGTGAAGCGTCTTCAGGTGTTATGTTCTTGTTTAACCTTTTATTATTGTTTTCTCGCAATGTCTGTAAGTCAGGGAAAGGTATATACGTTTTCTCACCAAAATTCGGTACCAACAAGCTCATTTAGACGCCAGAGTTCGACTGAAAAACTGGAGTTGTGTTTTTGAAATGGGGCGGTTGTGAGGTAAACGGAACGGCCCCCTTACCATACAAGGACGTGCCCAGGTAGTTAGGAGCGCAGTCGGGTCGTAGTTTTTGATCAGGGAAGGTGTTGCGCTCGCGAGATTAATTATCGTCTTGAAAATCGGTTTCCAAGGCTTCAAATGCGCTGTTTTTGCTTGTATATCGGAAGAAGATGATTGGGCGCAGCGATTGGAGGAAGGCAGTGTGTGATGGTATGTATAATTGTGTAAAAAGTGATATTTAAAGTGTTAGTCTAGAAACTCCAGGACATTTTGTGTATTTTAATAGTACAACAATTAGTTTATCGAAAGCCCTAAGAGTTTTTATGGTTCCGTAGATTTAATTTGTATATTTGTGTGTACATCTGGGCATTAATTTTAAAATTGGTTGATAGTTTGTTAGTTACTGTTAAAAGGAACGAAATAATTTGACTTGGGTCGGGTTGAGGTCGGGGAGGGTATTTCCGGAACGGCCCTTGTTAGCCTCCGCGTACCATCTCTTGCTCCCACACTTCCGCCTTTCCTCCCGGCTTCCTACTTCTTGCGCTTTCTTTCTCTCCCTCTCTCTCTCTCTCTCTCTCTCTCTCTCTCTCTCTCTCTCTCACAGTATTCTTCAGGCATTTAGACGATCTGTTTTCCCAGCCTTCAGGTAAACTCATTAGCATCTTCAAGTGAGCGCCATTTTTTTTTTCGGGGTTGGAGGTTTTTCTTTGATTTTCTCTTCTTCAGGATTTCAGAAAATCATTTACGGTCTTTCATATGATTTTTAAAGTAAACTCGTTACCTTCATGTCTGTGATTTTTTTTCTGGGTTAGTTTTTTTTTTTTTTTTTCAATTTCTCTGTGATTCTTTAAGTATTAGATATATAAGTTTTTCTGTTAATCCTTCAGGTTAGTTAATTTGCATTGTGAAATGTTGGAGAAGGGTTTATACGGGAAAGTGAGGCTGATTTTGTGTGTGTGTGTGTGTGTAATTCACCGGGTCGGTCAGGATCACTTGATGGTCGTGATCGTTAGCTTTTACCCTCCCGGAAGGGAGCTGAGAGCTCATATAGTCCGATCTAAGGGCAAGGCTGTGACCTTCACACACGCACACACCCGTCCCCTTGCTCCAGGGGGACAGTAACCACCCACTTCGTCAGTGAAACTTTTCGCAACCTGAGCGAGGCGCGAACTCCCGTCTACCAGATGGCAAGCGAGAACGCTACCACTGCGCTAGCGAGCGGTGTGTGTGTGTGTGTGTGTGTGTGTGTGTGTGTGTGTGAACTATTTATCCAACACATTATCCTTCATTTCATTTCCAACACGAACACTTTTAATTAAATCTCAGTTTTGCTTACTTAAAGGATTATCACCTCTGCTTTAGGTCAGTATGTTCACGGAGTAAGACACGGGATCTGAACAGTGGTGAACACGATACTGTAGTATGTGGGTCTGAGTCATTTTAATTTCGTCTCCAACATTTACATCCCAATCCCCAACACATAGGTCCCAATCTCCAACATACACATTCCAATCTCCAACATATACATCCCAATCTCCAACATAATTATCTCCAACACATACATCCCAGTCTCTAGCATATACTCGTACATCCCAGTCTCCAACTTATTCATTCTGTCTCCAACATAATTACATCCCAATCTCCAACATAATGCATCCCAGCCTCCAACATATGCCTCCCAATCTCCAACATATACCAGCCAGTCTCCAACATATACACCCAGATCATCAACACAAACACACTTCTGCTTGCTAAAATGTTTTCCTCTTCTTCAGGTCAACTTTGGGTGCTGAGGGCAAGAATCAGGATCTGAATAAGGTGGTGAACACGATGCTGGCGTCTGTGGGTCTGAGTGAGGGTCAGACCATCGACTTCGAGCAGTTTAACAGGATCTTTGACCTCCAGGGGGACATCTTCAAGAATATCAATATTGACATGAACAAGGAGGCGGTGAACAGGAAGTCGTCCAGGTTCGGTATTTAGTTATTGTTATTATTATTATTATTTATTATTATTATCAGCTGTTATTATTATTATTGTTGATATTTGCTATTATTATTATTATTATTATTATTATTATTTTTATTATCAGCTGTTATTATTATTGTTGATGTTTGCTATTATTATTATTATTATTATTATTATTATTACTACTACTGCTACTACTACTACTACTACTATTATTGGTAATGTTAATATTTTATTATTATTATTATTATTATTATTATTATTATTATATTAATATTACTACTACAACTACTACTGCTGCTGCTGCTGCTGCTGCTGCTGCTGCTGCTGCTGCCACTCTTACTATTATTACTGTACAGGCAGTAGTAGAGCACTTGATGTTACCTATAAGACAATGAGGAAGACAGTTCTAGAGTAGACTATAATTCCTTTATTAGAGAGTTGGATAAAACAGAGGTGAGAGTGTGAAGTTAGACGGGTGCTGCGTTCCTGCCGTAATGAGGAAGGAACGAAAGCAGAAATGGTGAACGGCGAAGATAATAGGAGAGAGAGAGAGAGAGAGAGAGAGAGAGAGAGAGAGAGAGAGAGAGAGAGAGAGAGGAAAGTGAGACAGAGAAAACTATTTTAAGGGGCTAGAAATCAAGTAATATGCTTTCAGTGACTAAGTTTCGCCACGTTTGCGAAGAGTCTCTTAAAACATTGTTGCTCGGAAACTAACGCCACTAATCCTCTCATGGTTCACTCTGAGCCAAACAAAATCGTCTGGCGTTGTTGAGGTAGAGTACTGGAATATCCCTGAGCAGCAGAGGTTTCATAAATACTTCTCCCTCAGGTTCAGTCTCTACGGTGCCATTCCCCAGGGTGGGTTCCAGGGCAAGGCAGCAGAGGCGGCGAGGAAGGAGTACGAGGAGGCCAAACAGGAAGTGGAGGAGGCCGCTGATCAGAAGGGCAAGGAGTCGGATCACATGATGAGCTCCTTGGTCGAGTACTACTACGTGCTGGTCAACAAGATCAGGGCCAACATACAGTACGTGTTCTGGGGGATGCTCTACACCTTCGTCATGCTCCTCATCTTCGTCGAGAGGGCCTACTACTACTCGTGAGTTGGTGTGGTTTATTTCGTCTTATTCTAGTAGTGTGTGTGTGTGTGTGTGTGTGTGTGTGTGTGTGTGTGTGTGTGTGTGTGTGTGTGTGAATAATGCACTCCGAGTCTAGGGTTGGATCTTAGACTGTGATGGACATGCAGGCAATGTTCTCTCATATGTATGCGCTCTCTCCGTTCTGCGGATGGATATACTGACCAGCATACACAGACACGAACATTATGACACCGACTTAATTGCATCACACTTGCTACAGACACCCCTTCCCCATTCGTACTTCGCCAGTATGGGAAAGATATATTCTGTTACTCTTCCTCCAAGAAGGGCCTTATATGGTCACAAATACAAATTTAAATTAATTTTCATTTATTTAATTATTTATCCGTATGCTTTTGGAAATTCCTGGCATTTGATTTATTGTTTTATGTATTATTTATAATTATTTATCAATATATGTATTAATTAGTTTATTGATGGAACAGCGGCCACCAATTGTTCTAATTTTTCTGTGCGTTATCCAGTATTACGCTTTCGTTTCCACCAGTTATTTTACAACACGTGCGCAGCATAATGCATTTACCAATCATGAAACTGACACACGGTATTAGATTTGCGCCGCCCACTGCGAAATATATATACACGCTTGATTCGTGTTTACCCCATCCAACCCAGGACGACCTTTTTATTTTATTCTCATCTCCTGCTAGTTTTATTTAGCTTGGGAGAGATTTTTCGAACTGGAAGGGTTAGGCATAGATTAGTTAAGTCTGCTGGCGATTTTATTCAGCTTGGAATAGATATTTCAAACTGAGCGGTTTAGTATATATCCATAATTTAATTCCGTCACTAACTAAATACTGCTTTTAAGTCTACCATACTCCTTAGATATTTCTTCACAAAACTTCCTTTGTAGTGAATGGGTTAATGTTGGCTGTGTCTAACCCATCCAACGTGAAAAGTCTCTGAGTAATAACATCTGGTGGTCGCTAGAATAGAATCGAAAAGACGCCATAATCTATACTTTAATCATATCAGAGCTAGTCTGATCTACTTCAGCCTAACTTAACCGAGCATAACAACCTAACCTAACCTACCCCATCCATACTATATCACTTAACCCTACCTCCTCCATCAGTGTTGAGCGTGAACACGGCGGTTTGAGGAAAATCGCAGGCTACGGTGTAACGGTGACTAGGGGTGCCGCCTCCGCTATGATGTTCACCTATTCCACCCTCCTCGTCACCATGTGCAGGAACCTCTTCTCTGTACTTAGGTAAGCATAGGTCAGGTGTACCTGTTTGCCCATTTATTATTTGGTAACCCTTTTCCCATATATCTTTTGTAATTCTGTATTTTTATGACTTTTCATAACTTTTTCCACGTATTCTTTGGTACCTTTTTCACCGTATTCTTTGATTTTTTCAAGTCTTTCTTACCTGTGGAACTCGTCTGTATCCTGTGTTCCTCCTTCCCATTGAGACGTAGATCGTTCCTGTGTAACTCGACTGTATTCTGAATTCCTCCCTGCCTAAGATCAGTATATTTTGTGACTCCTTCAGCTCCTTCCAATGTAACTGGTCCATATCCTGTATTCCCTCCCTCTTTTATATCCTTCATATGTAATTATACTTTTTACATTAACTGAGCCTAGATATTCGACCTCTTATAGCTTATTTCATGTAGCACATTGACAGAGAAAGGTACGGCAATATTTTGGTCCTGCTTCCTTTCCATGGCTCTTATTCGTGACTAGTATAATGCTTGTGTTAAGCAACTGTTACACCTAAGCATTCAAGATGGAGATGGCAACTTTAGGCCAAGTTAGAGTGAAAAGAGTATAGTATATATCTCTTATCTCTCCCCTCCTACAGATCGACGTCCCTGCATCGGCTCTTTCCCTTCGACTACATGATTGACCTGCACCGCTACATCGGGTTCTGGGCGCTTATATGGACCTTGGTGCACATCATAGGGCACGCCATCAACTTCTACCACATCTCCACGCAAACGCCCTCCGACCTAACCTGTCTCTTCAGGGACTTCTACAGGAGGTGGGTAAGGGGTGGGTTTGGTTAGGTAAGATTGAGAAGATTAGGCTAGATAAAGTCTGGTCAGGTTGTTAGGTTAGGTGAGATTTGGTTAGATTATATCAGATTAGTATTAGGTTAGATTAGCATAGACACTTTCCAGAGAGGTACCCAGCCGTCGTAACACAGTTGTCGAGCACATTAATTTTATTATTTATTTTTAAGCTCGAACCTGAGGTCTTACTTTCCTTGTGTTTCTGCTGTAATTTTGATGTTTTTAGACAGTTTTGTTCAGCTTGTTCGAGACTTTTTGAACTGGAGGGGTTAGATACAGTCCTCATACATAATGCTGGAGGGGTTAGACACTGCCTTCATTAACTCCATCACAACTAGAGGTCCTCCCTAAGTTGAATACAGTTGTCTGATGGCAGCATGCTTAAACTGAAAAATGCAATCGAACTGAAAGAATTAAAACACAATGTTAAGAATTTGTCAAGGTATTAGCATTCCCTCCAATGCAGTCACGCCCCACTGAGCTGAAAGTCTTCCTCTGTTGACGGTGACAAGGGGAGCTGAGCCTTACCCCACCTAGCTGCCACCGAACCTCTCAGATTCCAGTGACTCGCTCCATGGAACACTGATTTGAGTCACTAAGTCGTATCGAAGACTACACATAATTTTTTCTTGCAAACCTTACTTGTTCCTTATTCAAGTTTCACTACTCAGTCTAATTCTTCTTCAGACCCCCTCATTCCTTCCCATTTGTAGATAAAGCTCCGCGCCATTTTCCTGCTTTCCTTGTCAGTCACGTTTACACCTGCTGACTATGGAGGCTCTGTCAGCATACAGGGCCTCGTTCCACACAGCATTCTAAAACGAGTCATTTACGTTCCAAAAAGGCTCTTGCTCATACACTCGTGGAGGTGGAACACTTCTTTGTTGACAAAATCGTTTCCTCGGATCTACGACTCATTTTATTTTAATGCTACTCAAGGCATAAAATTGATAGTCAATTTCCTGAGGTCCAGTAGTTATACCAACCATTCACCTTCACATTTCACAACTTCGGCGCCAATTCCCACCACCTGTATTGAATACATACTAGAGCTCTTTCATTCAGGACTGGTGTAATAGTATTAGCTGGAGTGCTTTTATTACATGTTGGTTGGATCTGTAAAAGGCATGTCAAACCTGTTTTAAAGACATTCAGATAATCGAACTGTTCGCTGCCCCAGCCTGGAATCGAACTCACGTCTTTTCGGACAGCAGGCATAATCTATAAGCATTCTCTGGCTTGACTGGTGAGTTGTAACAATAGGTCAATACAAGAATATTGTGCTAGTCACGAAGAAGTGCTGTGGAAAGAATATAGAGCCGTGGTATTGTCTTTCTGTTTCAGTGAGGTACTTTAAATAAGCTCTAAAAAACTCTAGCCCAGATTAAGGGGAACACACTACAACTCATTTCGTATGCACACTGGAACGAGTCACTACACTGCGTCGAGGGAGGGCTCAGTGGTTAGCTACAATGGGGCATAATCTACTTTCCATTTACTCTTAAAAAAATCTAGTAAGCCTAACTCTGTCCCTTCTAATGAAATTCGGCTCAGGATGTAGTTGAAAAAGAGGATTTATTTTTCTTACGAGGACAGTGTTACAGCAACTAGTTTGAATTTTTGGTCTTTGAGCTATATTCAGTTTATGTAAGTAATTGATAGCTATGATAACTCGAAGGAGGCTGATAAAATTCGAGATGAAACCAAAGTGAAGGAAATAGTGAGATGATTCTCTCTCTCTCTCTCTCTCTCAGCATTTCATGGTGCTGGAAGATCTAATTTGCCTTAATCTACTCTACCTTAACCAAACCCAGCCCAGCCCAGTCCTACGTATCTACCCTACTAAAACCTAATTCAGGCCAGCCCAGCCTAGCCTACTGAAAGTTTACCTAAAACATCCTAACCCAACCTAACCCAGCCCCACCTCATCCATCCCATCCTAACCCAACCCAGCCTAGTTCAACCCAGAAAAAAAAAAAAAAAAAAAAAAAAAAAAAAAACTTGACCAGTATCCATATTCCACTTCTGGTGCTGAGCTACTACCACTGGTTTCACTGGAGTAGCCATCACCATCCACACAATACTCATCTACCACACCTCCACCACACCTGTGCCTCCCACGCCTCCACCACATCTCCATTACACCATTGCAACACCTTCCACATTTCTGCCGTGCCTCTGTCGTCTCTACCATATCTGCACGGCATCACCCCTGCCCCATAACAACACCACATCACTTTATTGACCATACTTCTTCTGCCGTACTTCCTTCACCACTCTCATACCTAACCTACAGTAATCCCCTTGGTTGTCTTAACCTAAACCAACTCAATAATACCCATCTTATTCTGACAACCAAACTTCGCCTAACTAAGCCAAACCTAACCTAGCCCAACCAAATACAACCGAGCCGAACCTACCCCAGCCTACTCTATCCCAACCCAACCCAACCCAACACTAACCTAACCTAACGTAACTCCCCTACAGCACGGACGTTTTGCCCAAGTTCCACTACTGGTGCTGGGAGACTATCACAGGCTTCACTGGGGTTGCTCTCACCATCCACACGGCGCTCATCTACGTGTTCGCCTATTACGGTCGCCGCCACCTCTTCCAGCTCTTCTGGCTCACCCACAATACCTACCCGATCTTCTACGGCCTCATGATACTCCATGGCTCGGGCCGCCTCGTCCAGGTGGGTTGAAAAAAGTTGTGTGAAAAAGAAAGGAGAAACACACACACACACACACACACACACACACACACACACACACACACGCACGCACACGCACACACACACACACACACACACACACACACACACACACACACACACACACACTAGCTTTTTATATCCGGAAGCCCATTGATCATTCCACTTCTGCCAGTGAAAAAATGTGGAAGGTGGGTGCTGTAAGGCCTCTGTAAACCATACTGATTTTTTTTTTTAATCAGTTATATATTACAAAGATGACGACTCTCAAACCACTGAATTTCCTACTGCATATGTGTTTTATGTTTTTATTTTTTCCTTCTCGCCTTCCCCTCCCCCCCTTTTTTCTTTCTTTTTTTTCGTGAGCCCTGTTCGTGGACGCATTTTCCCGGGCACTTTTTCCGTCAGGCACCCGGAGCGGAAAATAAGCGTCCATCGAAGCGGCCGACACTGGAAAATGAGGCCGCCTTCCCTAGCTGTTCCCTCCATTATAAATATTGGAGGCTTGGCAGTTTTGGGAGTGAGAGAGAGAGAGAGAGAGGAGGTGGGAAGGAGGTGGAGGTGGAGGAGGGTTGACATGGAGAGGAGGAGAGAAAAGAGGAAGAAAAGGGTGAAGGTGATGGGAGAAGTTTGAGGAAGAAAAAAAAGATGAGAATAAAGGAGAAAGTGGTTACGAAAGGGTGTTTGAGAGAGAGAGAGAGAGAGAGAGAGAGAGAGAGAGAGAGAGAGAGAGAGAGAGAAGGTAGGTAGAGATGAGGAGAGGGAAGGAAAAAAATGCAGGAAGGGAAGAGAAGGGAGACGGGCAGGAAGGGAGGTGAAATGAAGAGGGTAGGGTGGGGCAGGGAGTCCAACCCTTGTCCTCCAAGTTTACTCTTGGGGACAATGAACCTCAAGATAATATAGCGTAAAAAATGAAAATAGAAAAAGAAAGTGGTAAAAAGAATATACAAAAAATCGGGTGAGTTTGGACCCAGGGAGATGCCATTACCTAGTTACACTTTTAGCTCCATTTCTCTCTCTCTCTCTCGCTCTCTCTCTCTATTTTTTACTTTAAGTATATGCTAGGCGATCCATTCCTTGAGGGCCACTGTTCTTCCCATGCGCTGGATGATGATGATGGTGCCACAAACGCTCGCATGTCACTACTTGGGCGCTATTACTAAAACGTCTGTGCTGAATCATACAAGGACTGTCTTATTCAGAACTAGTTTGATGGTATTAAGGGTCTTTTATGGGACATGATAGGTCTCGTGGAAGGTCAGCGAAAGCAGTTATAGCGAAATTCAGTGGCCCAAACTACGAGTACTGTTGGTCTAGCGAGGACCAATTTTGCGGTGATAATAGGTTCTTATATTTTCTCTCTGTTTTGCCATTTCTTCTTGGTGCTTATTTTTAGGACATAGTGTGATGATGATGTTTTGACTGTACATTAAATTCCAGCTGAGTTTTTCGCATTTCTTCTCAGCTGACTCGTTCATTTTTTTTTTTTTTTTTTAATGAGGTTTAGTGATAGTAATGATACTAACTCTGATGATGATGTTACGACTACTACTGTTATTATTATTATAACTTATTATCATTATTATTATTATTATTCCCCTCAATCCTGTGCAGCCCCCGTTCTTCCACTTCTTCTTCCTCGGGCCCTGCGTCCTCTTCGCGCTGGATAAGTTGGTCTCCGTCTCTCGCAACTCCATCAAGATAGACGTCATTAGCGCCAAGCAGCTACCTTCAAGTAGGTCTCTCTCTTATTCTGTGTGTGTGTGTGTGTGTGTGTGTGTGTGTGTGTGTGTGTCTCTCTCTCTCTCTCTGTCTCGCTGTCTCTCTCTGTCTCTGTCTCTGTCTCTGTCTCTGTCTCTCTCTCTCTCCATTCCCCTCCCTTCTTACTCCACTTCTCTCTGTCCTCCCCTCTTCAACTCTGCCAAAATATTGAAATCCATTAAAGAATAAAAGGTGGAATGCAGGTAGATATTTTCAACAGATTTTTGCAGCTACCATGAAATGCCTCCGTCTGTATTTAAGTAGAGAGAGAGAGAGAGGGGGGGGGGAATCAATATCATACTGATGCTTAAGTGGGGCGCCTTCGCGTTGTGGCACTGATATTACCGGGTGGAAGAGCTGCCCGGTTACACAAACGTCCCTCACCTTCCACCCGGTACCCCCAAAGGAGGATGGTGGGCCAAAAAGGGGAAACTTCATCCTACAGTCCACTGGGTTCACACTGAGATGAACGTGGGACAACGACAAAAACTAACCTAAAATTGTAAAAGAAAGAAAAAAGCCGTCTGGCCTACTGCAGTTTTCGTATTTTCTTATGTTCTTGTGTTTTTCTTGATTCATTCACTTCCTGCCCTTTCCATCTTTCCTTCTGCCTCACCCCCCCCCCCTTCTGATAATTCTTTCGTCTTCTTCACTTTAGTCATTCTTCATTCGTTCCTTCCTCCCTTTATGTTCCTCCCTTTTTTATCATCCTTTCCTCCCTCTTACTTCCCTCTCTACCCCCTCCCACTCTCCTCAACCTCCCTCATTCCCTCTATCTCTGTCCCAAATTATTCTAAGTCTTCCTCCCTCTTTCACTCCATCCTGTCATCCTCTTTCCCACCCTAATTCACTCCCTCCTCTCTCCTTATCTCCCTTCCTTTTTCCCTTCATTTTTATCTCTGTTACTTTGCCTCCTCCCCCCCTTTATCTGTCTAGCACTCTCATTCCCCTCAACCTCGCTCCCTCCTTTATTCTCTCCCTCCTTCCTTCCATCTCTACCTCTCTCCGTCTCTCCACAGATGTGACTCGCCTTGAGATTCGTCGACCACCCAACTTTAGCTTCCAGTCCGGCCAGTGGGTCAAGATCGCCTCCACGGGGATAGGGGAGCAGGTGAGGAGGACGGGGAGGGAGGAGGGAAAAGGAGAGAAGAGGAGGGAAAGGGGGAGAGGGGAAGGGAGAGGGAGAGGGAAATGGGAAACGGTAAAATAAGAGAAGGAAAATTATGTGTGTAGGGGAGAGGGAAAATTATGTGTGTAGAGGTACAGAGAATGGTTTGGGGCAGAAAGGGAGGGGGGAGGCATGAGATTGAGAGAAGGAATAGTAAGACAGCTTGAAGCGCGCGCGCTCGCACGCACGCTCGCTCGCACGCACAACCAGAGAAAATGCAAAAAACGTAAAATCCCAGTAATTCAAGAAAGAGAAGGACTAAATACAGAGACCAATCCAAGAGAAGCAATGCAATTTGATATGTAGATCCTCCACTATCACCAGTCCAAACGCACTTGCCTTGCCTGCTGATTTCCAAGCCGCGATTTTTGCACGATGTTTTTGACCAAACTTTTGGGCGTTTTTTTTTTTTTTTTTTTTTTTTTTAAAGGCTGACAGCGCCCGGAAGTTCAGGAGATAATATAATGGATCGGTGGGGGAGTAGTCTGAGTGGAAGTTACTTGGCGCATGCGAGTGGGTTTGTGTAGGTGTGAGAGAGAATTGAGTTGTTTGGATTTGATTTTCATATACGCGAATGGGTTTGGACAAGTATAACAGAGAATCGAGTAGTATTGGTATGCCTTTTATGTACAGGGGTGGATTTAGCCTAGATAAATATAAGAATAGAGTTATTTTGGTTTGATTTGTATAAGAGTGAGTCTGGATACGGTTAAGAGAGAATAGAATTGTTTTGATGTGATTTTTGTGTACGAGGGACGATTTGGGTAGGCATGAGTCGAGAGTTGAGTTCTTTGGGCTTATATAAGTGATTAGGTTTGGGTACATGTGAGTGGGTAGTGAGTCGTTTTTGGCGAGCTTTGGGCTGTCAGGTAGAGGACATCTTTGTGTATTATTGCTACCTACAGACGATTTTTTTAAATATTAAAGGGAGAGTTAGTGAAGGAATTAATAAAGTAGACATCTGACTCCACCAGCTGGAAAGACTCTCCTAATCTGGCGGCACTCTGCCCTTTTTACGCAAACTTGGCCTAAACTTGCCGTCTCACATTCTTGAAAGCTGAATTGTAACAGTAGATTAGCAGTATAAGATATGCTAGTCACGAAGAAGGGCCATTGTAAAGATGCAGGGACATAGGAGTATCTTTTATTGCCACGCAGCTACGCGAAAGAAGACTTTAAAGAACGCAAATGTGGGCCAAATTAAAGTGGAAGAGGTATAGTAATAAAAAAAAAAAATAAACGTATTGTTCAAGCTAACTATTCTCTTTCCATATTCTCTTGGCCCCAGATTGCTATCTCTCCATCTTGAATGCGAGTTGTAACAGTAGATTAACACTGGAATATGTTGCTAGTCACGAATAAGTGCTATGAAATTGGTGTAGAGTCGAGCATTTCCTTCTTCTGAAGCTGAGGCACGTGAAGTAAGTTGCAAAAAAGACAAAAATATGATCCAAGAAAGAAGCGCTATGGAGAGGATGTAGAGCCGTATTATTGTCTTATTTTGATATTAGACTGAGTGATATAAGTTACAAAATGACGATAATCTGGGTCAAATTAAGATGAGCCGACTGTAAAATCCCGTTCTCTAACGCACAGCTCTTCCTCCAACAACAGATGACGTCACCACTTTTCTTCCATGTTGCCGACTCGGGTAATTGACTAGGAGACCCGTTCCCTGAGGCCTAGCTCTCCTCCCACGTGCCACTAAATGATGCCTAACAAACCTTCACATGTCACCACTTGAACACTAATAGCAGACCATCCGCACTAATGTACTTTTTGAGATCCATACCCTGAGGCCCATCTGTCTTCTGCCGCACCATCAGACTGCCCAGCGCGCGCGCGCGCGCGCGCACACAATCACACACACACACACACACACACACACACACACACACACACACACACACACACACACACACACACACACAAAACCACCTCGTCTCATAATACCCTAAAGGTACTAAATTTTCCGAGGCTCAGGGGGGATTCAGTGCCCCTCAACACACACACAGCCGCTTCCCTGGGGTGGGGATGGGGGGTCCTGGAGAAGGCGCGCTTTACTTGATCCCCTTAGATAAAATCCCTCTTAGATTGATCACCGTCACTTTAATCGCCTTGCTTCCTCCACTTCCTCTTCTTGCTCCTTCTCCATGTCTTTCCCTTCCTCTTCCGCTTGGAGTTGATCGTCCACCTTGTCTTACTGTTACCCTCCCTCTTCCCCATATTCTTGCCTTTTCTCCTTTTCTTCCTCGTAGTCTTTTTCCTCCCCCTACCCATTCTCTTCTTTTTCTTCTGCAAAGTCTTAATCTTTCTCCTTGTCCTTCTCATCTTCATTCTTCTCTTCCAACGTTCTCTCTCTCTCTCTCTCTCTCTCTCTCTCTCTCTCTCTCTGTCCATCCATCCATCCCAAAGAGGTCATGGGTATTACCATCAGTGTTGTTACAGCATTGCACCCTGCCTTTGTGATCACCCACAAAGGCTTCTGTTGACCCCGGATATGACTGCCATTCCATACTGTCATATTACTAAGATATCACTACCATTGCATACTACCGCATAAAAGAGATCACTACCAATCCATACTGCCATATCGAGATATCAGTACCATTCTATACTACCATATTATTGAGATATCACTACAGTACCAGATCGCCATGCATGCGTTACAAGTCTGGATTAATTATCTTAGCCCTGGGCCCCGATGATATTGGACAGATAGATAGATAAGATAGATAGGGTGAACAGATAGATTGGGTGTGTTTTTGACTGTAGATATCACCCTACTTTTTTGCCCCCAGGAGTACCACCCGTTCACCCTGTCGTCAGCGCCTCACGAAGAGAACCTGACCCTGCACATTCGAGCCGTGGGTCCGTGGACCAACAAACTGGCGGAGATATACACAGACCAGCCGCAGGGACATAAGTATCCGCCGGTAAGTTGGGGAGGTTGTATAGACCAGCCGCAGGGACATAAATACCCGCCTGTAGGTTAGGGAGATTGTATGGAGAGGTAAGAGGACAGAAAGAGGTGTGGAGAAAGGTGTGGGTGAATGGGGAGGGATTGTGTGGGATAAGATTGAGTGAGAGGGTGTATAGAGAAGTGGAAAGATATGAGAGGGTGTTTTGGGCAGGAAGGAAAGAAGGAAAGGGTATTAATGCTAAGGTAGAAGGTGGAATGGAGTTGAACAAAGTGGAGAGGACGTGGAAGAATGTGAATGAACATGGAGGCGGTGGGGAGGAATGTTTATAAATTGAAAGTATGGTTGGTGGTTGTTGTAAGAAGATTGATAGATGTTGTCGAAGGAAAGAAAGTCAAGTGAATAAGTAGTTGAGAGAGTGATGGAGTGAGTGTGTGTGTGTGTGTGTGTGTGTGTGTGTGTGTGTGTGCACTTTTCAAGATACACGGGAGTGTGTACCTGTGCGTTTTTGTATTTGTTTGCATGGGTTGATAGGCTGTGCAAAAATGTGAGAATGGATGTTTGCTTTTTAGGAGAACTTGTGCGATTTTGTGCCTCACTGTAATGTGTGTGTGTGTGTGTGTGTGTTTGTGTGTGTGTGCATCGAAGAAGTGTATCCCACCTTTAAAGCCAATATACTTAAGTGCATGCCCGTAAGTCTATCCCAAGTTTAACCAATCACCCAACCCCTTCCTCCTCTCATCCACTGCCCCCCCTTCCCTCTACCCCATGACAGGTAATTAAGTACTCTGTCATCTCGCCCTGATCAGGTGAGCCCTTGTCTTAACCACTCTGCTAATTGAGCGCCTGTAATTACCTCCCCGATTGGATAGCCAGTCACTGTAAAATCGCCAGTAATCTCGGGAAATCGTGTAGCGTGTTTCAGGTGACGTATGTAGCAATCGTATCCCTATGTCTCTGTGTATATGTATCCTTTCTCTCTCTCTCTCTCTCTCTCTCTCTCTCTGTACATACATACATGCAAATCAATCAGTTAGTCAATCAGTGAATTTATCTGTCTGTATGCACATATAAGTTTATCACAAAAAAATACATCATCATTGTTTAAAGTTGCAGTTATTATGTTGGTTTCTTTTTCCTTCAATTCATTTCTTCCATCCTTTCATCTTGCTTTTCATCCACCCTTCCTTCCTACTTTTATTCCACCCTTTCATCCTATATTCATGCTTTTTTTTTTTCTTTTATCATCCACTGTTTTCTGGTCAGATTTACATGGATGGTCCGTTCTGGGAAGGTCATGAGACGTGGTGGGACTGTGAGGTGGTGGCGTTGTTGGCTCTTCCTTCCTTCCTTCCTTCCTTCCTTCCATCCTTCCTTCCTTCCTTCCTTCCCTCCTTCCTTCCTTCCCTCCTTCCTTCCTTCCTTCCCCCTTTATGTTCTTCCATCCTTTCTCCCATCCTTCCGTTTTCCTGTCATCCTTCCCTTATTCCCTCCTTTTATCCATACATTATTCCTTCGTGAAATCTACATGACCATTTATTTTTATCTTGTAAATAAGGATGTAAATTTTGTATGAACTCATTTTTCTTCTGTACTGCTCTAATTGGTCTTTCTGCTTTTAAGGCTGCCGATTTATTTCCTCCATCCTAATTCTTCTTCATTCACTTCTTCCTTGCAAACCATCTGTTCTGGTATAATTTATTTATTTATTTATTTTTGTTTCGTCAAATTTACATGGACATTCTCTTCTTCCCATCTATCCACTCCCATTTCTATCACTTTTATTTTTTGTTTATTTACATGTTTATCTGTTTATTATTTCAGATCTACATGGACGGACCTTTCGGTGAGGGGCATCAGACGTGGTGGGATTATGAGGTGGTGGTGCTGGTGGCTGGCGGGATTGGGGTCACGCCCTTCTCCTCCATACTCAAGGACATCGCAGAGAAGATCAGAAACTCGAAGACTCTCCTCAGGACCAAGAAGGTGAGCATGTTGTGACCACATCCCCCTTTATCTTCTTTTCGTTTTCCTTTTCTTTTTCCTCCTCCTCTTCCTCCTATTCTTCTTCTTCTTCCTCCAGCAGCAACAACAACAACAACTACAACTATAACTACAACAACAATAATTACTACTACTACCGTACTACTACTACTACAACTATTATTACTACAGCTATTATTATTATTATTATTATTGTTATTATTCAGGACATAACTAATGCAACTGAGA
Source organism: Coenobita brevimanus (assembly GCF_032717465.1). NCBI lineage: Eukaryota > Metazoa > Arthropoda > Malacostraca > Decapoda > Coenobitidae > Coenobita > Coenobita brevimanus. The sequence continues at coordinate 7,918,118 of NC_137017.1, read as the reverse complement.
GGTAGAAAAACTCTTCACAGCTGCTCATATTAATCATAGTCGTTGTACATAATGGTATTCATCAGATGCAGATTTTAGTCTGTGGCTGAGTATTCTTTCTCAGCATCATCATTGTAGTCCAGAAAATAAAACAGGAGAAACGCATATCATAGCATATTATCAACTTGTACCCTATCAAAAATAAATAAATAAACATATGTGATAATTTGGAAACGTCATCAACTAAAGCCAACATCAAAACGTAACCCAGAGAGAGTTTGTATTTATGGGTGTCAGTAAAGTACGTTTTGTGTGTGTGTGTGTGTGTGTGTGTGTGTGCCTTTCCCTCGACAACCGAATTACACTGGCTTTCCCATCCCCAACCCACAACTCACTCCTTCAAGGCCAAAGTTTGGATGAGAGAGAGAGAGAGAGAGAGAGAGAGAGAGAGAAATGTATTTAGTAGGAATTACATTACTGTATGTGTGTTCACGGGTTTACAAGAATGTGGGTGTAAGTATGCGTGTCAGAGAGAGAGAGAGAGAGAGAGAGAGAGAGAGATACAACTGCGTGTGTGGTTGGAGTGTTAGGAAGCTCTCGATTTGGATTTAGCGTATCAGGAGAACTTCCCTACTAACTCTCTCTCTCTCTCTCTCTCTCTCCCTCCCAGTTAAGGATTTTAGTGGTGGTTTATCTGTTTTGGTGCGAACGTTCTGTAAATTCTCTCTCTCTCTCTCTCTCTCTCTCTCTCTCTCTCTCTCTAATAGTAAGGGCAGCTTTAATTTCTACGCTCGCTCCCTCCCACTTTTCCCCCCAGTCCTATTATATTTTAGGTAATTTATACATTTTTGCCCTCACTAATACATTATATTCGTAATACTATTATGCCGGCTTACACTCGGCTTTTGTTACGCGCGCATTAGACCTGTCTGTTGTTTGAATGTATACCTGTAGTTTAAACTGCATGTGTGTTGTGCTTTGGAGAGAGAGAGAGAGAGAGAGAGAGAGAGAGAGAGAGAGAGAGAGAGAGAGAGGGTCGTTTGAGGAGGGTGATTGGTCACCGCGTAGAAGTGGAAATGCATAGTTGTCCTTTGGTCTAGACCAACTCTCACAGGGTGCGGCGTCAGTCAGTACATATTGAGGAATAGATAGAAATATAACGTTCGTAGACGTGAGTGTGGTGTTTATGCCTCCTTTTCATCAATTAATGAAACAAAAAATGGAATTGGATAAGGGTTTTACGGTACGTGAATTTGTAGATTTAGTTTCCTGTCGTCCATAGCGATCACTGAGCAAATGACATGTCAGTATTCAATTGTATATTAATGATGCAGATTTTTTTTTTTTTTTTAATGTGTCCGGCTCTGGGCATAGGCTTTACAGCCTGCTATCAAGGCCCAGTAGTCCTCCTACATACCATACACCTTTACATGTCACCACATCGGCGCTAACACCCACCGTCTATATCGATTACATGCTAGGGCTATCTCATACAGGACTGGTGTATTGGTATTAGCGGGGGTATTTTTACGACATGTCGGCGGGTCTTCTGGTAGATCAGTAAAGTCTGATATTAATGAAATTCAAATTCATAAACTGTTCCCTATCCCAGCCGGGATTTGAACATGGGTCCGGTAGGACTACAGGCCACCTCGCTACCGATTGAGCCACTGCCTCCCCCAGTTGATGTTAAAGCGATGCCGTAACATAAAACATAATGTTTACATGTAATATGGAAATTAGTCGTTAAGGAGATGCTACGAATCCTCCTATACCACCGAGCTTACGGCCCTATCATCTGACTCCACATCTTCGCCTTCCACCACACAGGTATTATTCCTGTGGACGACCCGGAGCCAGAAGCAGTACGAGTGGCTGACGGACATCCTGCGTGAGGTTGAGGCCATGGACAAGAACAACATCATAAGGACCCACATCTTTATCACGCAGTTCAAGAGCAAATATGACCTAAGGACTATTATGCTGGTGGGTCTCTCTCTCTCTCTCTCTCTCTCTCTCTCTCTCTCATGTTCGTTACTTATGCAGTGTTCTCGCTCCTGTTGCTATGTACGACTGTTATGTATTGGTGTACCATATATATTTTTCTGTTACTGGACGTATCAAAACAGTATAGACAGTGCTCATTTTCCTGCATTTTCATTCCTTTATCACTTCTTCCGTACTGCAGAAATAAAACTGATTTCCTTGCCGAACATTAAGGAGTCCAGTCTCTGATTTCCATTCTGAATACCATTTTTTTGTACTTTTGAAAATTCAGGAAAGCGTAGGTTAATTTGAGTTTGTTTTCTTTGTGTCAGGTTAGTTAAGTCAGTCAGGTCAATCTGATAGGTTAAGCTGGGATAGGTTAAGTAAGGTCACAGTAAATAAAAAAAAGTGATCATCGTGGAAAAATCAGACTTACGGTGTTGTGCAAAAATGATATAAAGAACGGAAATTTGTAATCTAGCCTTACAAAACTCTAGATCCGTAGAAAATAAAGGCAATATTTCTACCAAACCAGCTGAGATAGGTTCACTTCCACCACTTCCTAACTCCCTTGTCACTTCCTCCCCACAGTACATGGCCGAGCGTCACTTCCAGAAGGTGTCAGGCACTTCCCTCTTCACCGGATTGCGGGCCATCACTCACTTCAGTAGACCCAGTTTCACTTCCATCTTCCAGTCCATCAAGAATAAATACAGTTCGGTGAGTGTGTGTGTGTGTGTGTGTGTGTGTGTGTGTGTGTGTGAATATGGGAGTCGTTCATGAGCAAGTATATATATAATCCCACATATCGCTGAATCTGAGTGTGCGTGTGTACGTATGTATAACTGAGTGTGCCATGCCCTGAGTGCGGGCTTGAGTTTGCGTGGGTCCTTATCTTGTCTGTGCTTGTAATGACCTTGCTTGAAATCGCGAGCAGGCACAATGAATGATTTAGTGACCGGTATGTGTGTGTGTGTGTGTGTGTGAGAGAAGAGAGAGAGAGAGAGAGAGAGAGGGGTGAGTAGATGTGGACGTGGGTGTGCATGTTTGTTTACGTCAATAGATGTATTTTTTCTTACTGTTAGTGCATGTTTCATGTCACGTCGGAAATATAGCTCTTAGAGTGAAGAAGTATAAGCTGTCTTCATTAGCCCATTTTGTCTGTTACTTTTTATTTTTCTTTGTAGTGTCAGTCTATTTTACTCAGTTAAATAAAGACGTCTCGCAGCAATGAGGCTAAAGCTGGAGTTGCACTGGATACTAACAAGTGCTTGACATTAAAAAAAAAATATATATCTGTCTATATATTTATCTATCTATCTATCTATTGCCAGACGCCTCAATCCCGTTTGGGGTGGCCACAAACAAATCGCCTCCAAGTCGCCCTGTCCCCCGCCATTTCACTGCCCTGCTCCCAACTCACACCCCCCTCTCTCATATACCTCTCCACCCCATCCCTCCATCTCATCCTCGGCCTCCCCCTCCCTCTTCCCCCCTCCACTGTCTATTTTTTCCATGTATACCCATATATATATATATATATATATATATATATATATATATATATATATATATATAGAGAGAGAGAGAGAGAGAGAGAGAGAGAGAGAGAGAGAGAGAGAGAGAGAGATTCGAGTATATATATATTATTTCCTTTTTTGCTGTTGCCTGAATTACACAGATATAAATAAAAGGCCCATTAACTCTTTGATGGCTGTACATGGCTTCACGCACAATCGAAGTAATGCTTTTAAATACACTGGACAATACTTTGTTTGTCCTGATGTTGTAATGCATTTATTGTGTTCCTCTTTTTGTGTATTTGTGTTGTGTGTTGTTTGTACTCTTAGCTGTGTCTTTATGAAAACTGATTGATTGAAAAATTAATTTATTGTGTGTGTGTGTGTGTGTGTGAGAGAGAGGATGTGTATATAATAATATATATCTCCAGATGTGTACTTGGCTGGTGTGTGTGTGTGTGTGTGTGTGTATTCAACAATAAGAACTCACCTGGCGTGTATGGCCGAAATGTGTATAGTGAATTTTGCTGTCAGTTTTCCACACGTGCTCTTTCTGTTAATGTTTTTGTTGATTCTCCCGTGAACACAACCATATAAACTTTATGACATTCCTTTGTGCTACGTTTTTCATTGTGTTTAGTTTTGTGTACTTTGAAATCTGTGTTGTACTCTGATGCTGAAAATGTTACTATTGTACTTCCTGAATCCATGTATTTCTGCGTGATAGTTCCGCTTTGCTAAGACTTCTTTGCGCTAGTGTTTTTGCTAAGTTGTTCGTTTACACGGTTAAATTAATGCAAGTTTCCATTGTCCTTCACATCATTGAAATGACCGCCAGTATTCGTAACTGTTATTATCACCACCTTATGCCACTAAACGCCCCTTTCCCTCATATTCCCCTCCTGCAGACATCCATTATTGGCGTGTTCCTAGACTTCTTCCTTCATGATCATCTTTTTATTTTTATTACCCCCAAATTTTTACCCTTTACCATCATATCTTTAGCCAGTCATCCCAAATACACCTGTACATAAAGGACACAGAAGTTCGTCTAATTTTTCACCACTTCTTCTCCCTTCTCGCTCCTGGCTAGTGTTCCGTAGTTGAAACTGGCCTAATATGTTGCTTTGTGCAGTAATGATTCTCTTTGATGTGTTGCACCAGAGAGGAAAGTGATGGAAAAGACCAAAGAATTAAATAGACGCGGGGAATAGTAGGTGAAAAGCCATTACCTTCACCCTAGATCAACGCCCATCTCCCTCATATCACCCTCTCCTCTCCCTCGCAGACGTCCATCATTGGCGTCTTCACCTGTGGCAGCCCCGCCCTGAGTCACTCGGTGGAGCTGGGGTGTCAGGAGATGAACAAGAGCGATGGACCCGTCTTTAGGCATTACTACGAGAACTTCTAGGCGAGACTCCGGAGAGTGCTGGTGAGGGATTGTTGGAAGTTGGGTGTAGAAGTTGTTTGGGGTTAGTTATGGTGGTAGAGGTAATTACTAGCACTTAGATTACTAGTGGGTAGGGCAATTAAGGATTAAATTATTGGGTCTAGGATGCACCCGTCTTTTGGCACTACTATGATAACTTCTAGACCAGACCCTGATATTACTGGTGAGGAATTGTCATGGAAATTGTTTGGGGATGGTTTTGATGGCAGAGGTAATTACTGACACTTAGATTACTACTGGTTGGAGACGAAAAGTTGGATATTGGAATTTGGTTTGAGATGAGATAATGCTGATGTGTGATTTTGATGGTGGAGGAAGAGATGCTCGCAGGTATATATTTAGATTTTTTTGTTACTTACTCCTTGATATTGTTATAACTGGGGGATGAGAAACTGGAGAGTGTGGGTGGAAATTGAGTAGAGACGAGAAGACGCTGGGAGAGTTTAGATACTGAAGGAAGAGAGATTTATAGGAATATACTTAGATTCTTATTTTTAAAATAAACTCCTTGACGCGAAGCATTTCAAAAGAAGTTTATTATTGTTTTTTTGCAGCCGGATGATTCTTGTTTTTTTTAGCTTAGGAGGGGTTAATGATGATTCTGTATAAAATTTCAAGTTCGAAATACCTGTCTTAATAAAAATCATCTGGAGAATTAAAAAAAAAAAATAGAGTTAAAGGGGGTTAAAAGCGAACAATATTTTTAAGGATTTATTTATAGATTAACTGACACTAACAGGAAAACTTGTAATGGAGGAATACTACATAATATACGCTTAGACATATCCATTAATCCATCCATCCATCCATCCATCCAGCCATCCTTTGTACTTTAAAGAATTAGCGACAGAGAAGTAAATCTGTAGAGGTCTGGAGTAAATGACAGATAGATGTGGTGATGCGAGGAGGTAAGTTTTGTAGTGAAAGGGGAGCTGCTTGGATTCAATACTTATAACTACTTACATTGCTTATAGCTGCACTTGGACGCACTTCAACACTAGTACTTAGCTTATATTACTAGTAGTGGAATAATAACTAGATTTGTACTAATATCTAAATGTGTAGTGGAAAGTAGAAATGGGTAAATAAAAAATGCCATTAGTTTGAACCGGACTAATAACCATACTTGTATCAATAACTGAAAGGTATTAATAACTAGAGAAGTAGCAGTAACCAGATAAAATGACCAGGACTGAGATACACAACACGCTGACGATCAATTATCTGTCGTAACTCAGGTTTTGGATTGCAGGAAGGACAAAGAGGCTGTCGAATCTTTCTCTGTTACCTGTTCTAACTTCATAAAGAAAGCTTAGTTACGAGACGAAAATACTGCAGATTATAACTACTTTCTACAGGAAGATCAGGGAAAGGAGTGCATATCTTCCCTTATCTAGTTCCATGTTCTAACTTCATAAATAAAGCTTAGTTACGAGGCAAAAATTACTGCAGGTTATAACTATTTTTTACAGGAAGATCAGGGAAAGAAGTGCAAATCTTCCCTTATCAAGTTCCTCCTTTTAAAATATGTTACGGCAGGAAATCGATCTTAAATGTGTTTGAGTATCCCACACAAGAATTTTATCACTAGAAATAGAACTGTAATGCTAACTAGAAATTTATTAATGCTTAGACACATGTTGATAAGTAGAAGTGTATTCAGTAGAAGTGTATTGATAAATAAAACTTTAACCAGGAATGTAATAATTATTTTAAAGCGTATCCCTAACAGACTAACCTAACCAACTCTAACCCAGACCGACCAACATAATCTTACTTAAGTTACAGTAGATATTCCTAGAAAAAGACTGAGTACTGAAATCGACTGTGTGTGTGTGTGTGTGTGTGTGTGTGTGTGTGTGTGTGTGTGTGTGTGTGTGTGTGTGTGTGTGTGTGTTGCTATGGCTATTGATTATTATGTATGCGGTTGTTTTGCTCTTTTTGTCCGTGTGTGTGTGTGTGTGTGTGTGTGTGTGTGTGTGTGTGTGTGTGTGTGTGTGTGTGTGTGTGGCTTTGACTGTGATTATTATGTATGCGGTTCAATTTTGCTCTTTCTGTCCATCTATCTGTCAGTCTGTCTCACCCACCCACGTATTCCCGGTAATGTATTTTTCTGCAGTATTATTAAATGGCCCAGAGGACAGCACTGGGCATAAGGGTTAAAATTGGCTTTGGAGTTGTGTATGATATTCAGTTAGAAGGAAAAAAGCAGCCAAACAACGATTGGTGTTTAGTGATAGGGATAATGGTTCAGGGCTTTATGTCTCTATATTTTTGTTTGTCTGTGTGCGTCTGTCTTTCTGTTTGCCCGTCTGTCTTTGTCTGTGTGTGTTTGTCTATTTGCCTATGTGTCTGTCTGTCTGCCTTTGTCTGTCTGTCTGTCTGTCTGTCTGTCCGTCCGCCTGTCTGTCTGTCTGTCTGTCTGTCTGTCTGTCTCTCTCTCTCTCTCTCTCTCAGAATCAGAAACCATTTATTATAACTGAACTGTAACATGTAAGAGGAACTAGTGCAATTATATTTCGCGGGCAGTTAACACTTTCCCACTAAATAATAGAAGAATTCTATAATCCCTGTTGTTGTTTTCAGAGTATGAACAGATAACGAAGGAAATTTAATACGGACGAGAAATTTGTTTTGGCTGTATTAATTTATATATCCTTCTGTTGCCAACAGATACTACATTTATATTAAAAAAAAGAATCTGGAATATTGTGTATATATATATATATATATATATATATATATATATATATATCTATATATATATATATATATATAATATAAAAGGATAATGTAAACAGTTTATTTTTAGCTGCTTAGCTCACTTAAGAAAAGAAAAAAAAATGTTAAAAACTGTTATTTTTTATGAAGCAT
>NC_137017.1:7850309-7907809 GCF_032717465.1 Coenobita brevimanus | reverse complement strand
CCTCAGAACAGGCCCCACTAGAGCCGAATGAGAGAGAGAGAGAGAGAGAGAGAGAGAGAGAGAGAGAGAGAGACGTAGCCCTCTTATTCTTCTTGTTTGCCTTGCATGTGCTTGACTTGTTTGTGTGTGTGTGTGGCTGAGTGGTTTGAAGGAGAGGGGGGAAGGGCAGGGGAGACAGGGCAAGTGGAAGAGGAGAGGGGCAGGAGGGGAAGGGAGACAGGGGAAGAAGAAGAGGAGTGGGGCTCAAGGAGGGGAAGGGGAGAGTAAGTGAAGGAGGGAGGATGGGGGAGGAGGAGAAGGGAGGGAAGTGGAGGTGATAGTATGGGGTGGAGGAAGGGAGGGGTAAGGGAAAAGAGGAGAACTGAGATGTGTGAAAGTCAGGAAGGAGAGAGGGAAAAATGACGAGAAGGGCAAAGGAGCGGAGAGGGAGAGAGAGGAGAGAAGGGAGGGGAGGGGAGGGGAGGGATAGTAGGATGGAAGAGAGGGGAAATAGGAAGAGGAGAGAAAGAGGAGGAGGGAGGAGAAGGAGAGGAAGAATGAAAAGATGGGAGAGTAGTCAGGAAGAGTGAGGGCTTGGAGTGTTAGGTGAGGGGGAGGAAGTGTGGGATTTGATGAAGAGAGAAGGGGAAAGGATGAGAGAGACTGACTGTGTGTGAGGGAGGGAAGGAGAGGGGAGGGAAACGAAGAGGGGGAAAGAGGGGAAGATGTGTGAGGAGAAAGATGGGGAAGTATGGTGAATTCTGTGTGTGTGTGTGTGTGTGTGTGTGTGTGTGTGTGTGTGTGTGTGTGTGTGTGTGTGAGAGAGAGAGAGAGAGAGAGAGAGAGAGAATGGGGGGAGGTACTCGAGTTGTTTGTGTGTGGTGGTGCTTTGAAGGAAGGAGAAGGAGGAGGAGGAAGAGGAGGAGGGAGAAAGGAATGAATTGTGTGCGTGAATGTGCATGTGTGTGAATGTGCGTGTGTGTGAATGTGCGTGCGTGTGTGTGTGTGTGTGTGTGTGTGTGTGTGTGTGTGTGTGTATAGTTTTATGTGCGCCCGTCTGTAAGATTTTTTATGCATTCAGCTCTGGACATAAACTAGGATGCCCATTCCCAAGCTCCAGCAGTATACGTACAACACACCAACAAAGAACTAATTCCCTGTAGCCTTCACACGTCACCAGGTACTTGGGTACGATACTCTTTTCACTTCATCTTGGCCGAAAGTTGCCTTATTTCCATATTCAGTGCTAGCCATGAAGAAGTGCTATGGAAAGAAAGTAGAGCCGTACTAATGTTATCGTCACTGAGGTACGTGAAGTAAGCTGCAAAAAGACAAAATTCTGGGCCAGGTTAAGGTGAACTCACTACAACATCCGCGATCTCTCTGATATGCATGGGATATCACATACATACCTGGTGTTATGGTATTAGTGGGGGTATATTGATGACGTGTTGATGGGGTTATAAAGGCGGTGAACAAGGTCAGAGCAAATTAAAACCCACAAACCATTCCCTGCAACAGCTGGGATCGGACGCTTGACCATACACATCTGAATCCATTGCGCTGTCCACCCCAATACCTTTAGTTTGTGGTGTGTGTGTGTGTGTGTGTGTGTGTGTGTGTGTGTGTGTGTGTGTGTGTGTGTGTGTGTGTGTGTGTGTGAGAGAGAGAGAGAGAGAGAGAGAGAGAGAGAGAGAGAGAGAGAGAGAGAGAGAGAGAATTCTGACTTCCATGTATGTGTGTGTGTGTGGTGTGGAAGCTCTTTGTGTATTTGCGTTTGTGTACCCTCCCTTTGTGTGTGTGTGTGTGTGTGTGTGTGTGTGTGTGTGTGTGTGTGTGTAAGCTCTTTGTGTATTTGCGTTTGTGTGTGTGTGTGTGTTCTATATATATTGTATTTTTTCAGTGTGCATGTATAATTGTGCGTGCGTTCACACAAGCGCGTTTTTTTCCGCGGTTGTCTTATTAATTGCAGTGTGTGTGTGTGTGTGTGTGTGTGTGTGTGTGTGTGTGTGTGTGTGTGTGTGTGTGTGTGTGTGTGTGTGATGGTAACTGTGTGTAATTGCTTTTGCGTGCGTGTAAATAATTATGTGAAAAGCTGTGTGTGTGCATCTTCCTTGCGTCTGTACGTGACATGTGTGCGTGGATGTGTGCGGTGGACGGGTTGGGGGATAGACTGGACTGATGTAAGCAGAAATGGGTATCTGTAATAACTCGGGTCGTGTGTGTGTGTGTGTGTGTGTGTGTGTGTGTGTGTGTGTGGTAGCAAAGTTGTTCTGTAAGTAAAAAGACAATGCAGCAATTTTGATAGGCACATAGGTACGTATAGAAATGATTGATTGATGTGTATATAAGGACAGCAACCTATTGTGTGTGAGAGAGAGAGAGAGAGAGAGAGAGAGAGAGAGAGAGAGAGAGAGAGAGAGAGAGAGAGAGAGAGAGAGAGAGAGAGAGAAGCAAACTTGCAATATTACAGTGGTTTTGCAAGCTTCCATCCAGAATTATTGAGCTATTACAAGCAAATATCCAATACCGTGGGGTGGTTACAGGCAGATCACCAAGTACAATATAGAGGTGTTACAAAGGCGTTACAAATCTCCAGTGTTACAATGGTGATACGAGGAAGCACAGACGTTAATTGATATGATGGAGGTATACGGAAGGAAACATGAAACATATGGGAGGTGATGCATTTATAAATCTGAATTTGGTGTTAACTATACATACAGTTTAAGAGATTTGAACGAGGTGTTATAAGGCTGCACTCACTTTGATAGATATGAAGGAGGCGGTAGACTGAAACATACACTTTAATAAATGTGATACGTATGAGGTAGGAATGCGTGTGTGATATGAGCAGGGTTGGTGTTACATGGCTGGGTCGAGCAGCTGTTAGAAGATTTATCACAGGTGTAGTAGATGAAACAGGTGTCAAATTGAAGCATACGTTTTGATATATGCAAGATATTAGTTTGGAGAATACATTTTGATATAAGAAAACTTAAATGGAGATTAGTAGGCCGTGTTTAATATGAGCGAGGTGTTATTAAAACTGAGTAGCAAGGAATGACACAGTATAAGAGATATAAAAGAGGTGTTAACGTGGAAGCACACACTTTAATATACAGTGTAAGGGATGCGTTGTGCGTGGGAGTCAGCAGTGTGTGTATGATATGAACGTAATGGGTGTTAAATGGCTGGGTCGGGCAGATGTTAGAGAATGATACAAGAAAGCATACATACTCATAGCTAGGTGTGTGTGTGTGTGTGTGTGTGTGTGTGTGTGTGTGTGTGTGTGTGTGTGTGTGTGTGTGTGTGTGTGTGTGTGTGTGAGTGTGTGTGTGTGTGTGTGTGTGTGTGTGTGTGTGTGTGAGTGTGTGTGTGTGTGTGTGTGTGTGTGTGTGATGAGGACGTCGGGTGTTACATGGCTGTGTGGGGCAGATGTTAGCGAACTAATTACAGGTGTAGCTCCACCGGGTCTGCCCTTGTCAGGTGCCCGTAACGCAATACTCGCCTTCATGCATACAGCCTAGAGGCGGGGGGGGGGGGGCGGGGATGGAGGTAGGAGGTAGGAAGAATGGAGGGAAGGAGGTAGGGAGGGAGGGAGGGAGGGAATGGAAGGAGGAGGCTGAGAGGTTGGTAGCAGGGACGAAAGAGGTAGATGTGTATGTAAGAGGGTAAGAGGGATGTAAGAGGAAGAGAGAGAGAGGTAGGTGGCAGGTAGAGAAGAAGAGTAGGAGTTAAGAGGAAAGAGATACGGAGGTAGGTAGGTAGGTATGAAAAAGAAAGGTAGTTAGAAGAGGAGGTAAGGAAGAAGGAAGGAAGTTTGAGGAAGTTAGGGAGGGGAGAGAGAGGCTGGAGGGAGATAGGAGTTAGCATCTGTGAGGGAGCCAGGGAAGAGGAGACAGGCAGGAGGGAGGAAAGAGGATGGTGGAGGTAGGAGGGAAGGAGGGAGGAAGGAGGAGAATGAAGGCAAGAGAGAAGGGGGTAGGAACGAGGAGGGAGGGCAGGAGGAAGGAGGGAGGCAGTGGGAGGCAGGGGCCAGGCACGAGAGGCAGGTGGGATGGACAGGCTGAGTATACACCAAAGCCGGCGATCTCTGTCTGCCTGGACGGCAGGATGAAAGCGAGAGAGAGAGAGAGAGAGAGAGAGAGAGAGAGAGAGAGAGAGAGAGAGAGAGAGAGTTACACAGATACATGGTTACGTAGATACACAGACCACATAAACCTCACAGTCAGGAAGCAGCAAGAATAAACTAAATAAGACGTCATCATTCTCAAATGGGTTAACTGTGCACACGCAGCCTTTTCACAAAAAGTAGAAAAACAAACACATAGCTTTTCTGTTCAATCATGGAAGCGACAAACAAGCTGCAAACAAGACAGTTACGCAAAGTCAGCCACATAAAACCAACTTCAAACGAGCACATGGTCCTTTTGTTTGCTTTTTGTGTTTTTGTAGTGACCTTGTGGCGATTAAAACCAAGTACCAAATAAACACGAACGAAAGAGTTGGATGTCGATCAGGAAGAAAAAAATGGTGCGATACGGGACACTTATTGGAATTAGTTATGAAGGACTTAAGGATGTTTCAGTAGACGAGTTTTTGTGATCAGATAATGATGATGATTTTAATGACGTTGATGATATTGAACTTAATGATAAGGACAGTTTTTTCACCTATCATGAAGAGAAAAAGAAAGTAGTAATGTATTCAGGAACATGGCTACAGCAACAACAACAACAGCAATAACAGTACTAACAGCTACAACAGCTAAAAAACCAATAGTGAAAAAAAAAATTGCTATAGCGTACAATACATATAAACGAATAACAATAGAAACTAAAAACAAAATAAAAAAAAATATCCACATGAGAGAGAGAGAGAGAGAGAGAGAGAGAGAGAGAGAGAGAGAGAGAGAGAGAGAGAGAGAGAGGGTGGGGGGGAGGGGGCGAGAGAGTTTTCACAGCATATGCATTAAACTATGAATGGCCGTGCACCTCTGAATGAAAACAATAGACAATCATAGCAAAAGGGGTGAAAATTAATTGAATAGATCCGGCCTGGCTGTGTTTTCCCGTTTCGGTTCGCTACGGTTTTCGGGGATATTTTCGACACTCCCGAGAATCGCCGGGGGAAATGGCCGAAATGTCCAGCTCGGCCGAGTTTGCAAAAATTTGGGTGAATTTTAAAACATATTCTGATATTCACCCCTTCAACCCAATGACGTATTTTTCGTACTCTTCTGAACGACGATTTTTTTTTTTTTTCAGATTTTTTGGGGAGATTTAACAATGAATTTTTTTTTTTTTTATAAAGGCTATATCAGACTCCTTGGCCTGTATTCTCGTCGGTTAAGTTAGCTCCCAAACACCTTTTCCTAAGCGATTTATTTTGTTCTTACACCATACCGTCCTGGTCTGTGTAATATAATTCCTTCAGACATCACCATACTCAGCATAAAGTAATATTAATCCTTCAAACATCACCATACTCTTCATAAATAACGCACAAATGGATATAACCTGCCATATCCAATAATAAATCGCTGAGGAGGAGGTGCCAGGGAGCTTCCTTACCCGACAAGAATACGGGCCATTGACTTGTGCAAAAATCTTCGGATGTGAGAAAATTCGCTTGTGAAAAATAACAAAGGAAGAACGAAATACTGTCCCTATCTATCTATTTATCTATCTATATATGTGTATCTCTGTTTATCTGTCTGTTTCTCATATAAATCATCGTACTGAGAAGGATATTTCAGTTTGAGTCATAGAAAACCCCAGAAGAACATACCATTAAAATTCTGAATAAGCCAAGAAATTAAGTATATGAAACTGGAGGAGTTGGCATATTACCTTTTCAGTCCTGTGACGTAATATTCTTTTTCCCTTTTTCTTGTTATTTTCTATTTCCAAACGATTATATTTGCCTTAGGATGGAGTTAGGGTAGAGGAATCAGGAGAAGAACAAGTGGGTTTTAGGAAGGGAAGAGGCTACGTTGATCAGATATTCGTTTTAAGATGTATAGTGGAAAAGCATCTAGAGCAGGGAAGTAACTTGTATGCTGCCATCTTGGACCTGGAGAAAGCATAGAGAGTGGCTAGACAGGAAATGTTGGAGTAAAATATGTGGAGCAAATGGGAAGGTGGCGAATGCTGTGAAGGGTATGTATGCGGGCGCTAGGGCTGCAGTACGTGTGCATAGTGAATTTAATGAGTTCTTTGATGTGGATGATGGATGGATTTTTTTTTTTCGAGAGATTAGATATAGACCCATACTCTGGGCGGTTAAAAAAGCTCCCTAACACCTTTTCCTAAGAGACTTGTTTTGTTTATTACACCTTACTGTCCTCTCTGTGTTGCATAAATCGTCCAAACATCGCCATACTCTCCATAAATAACGCACAAAAGGGTATTAACCATCCATACTCAAAAATAAATCGCTAGGGAAGAGGTATTAGGGAACTTTCTTAACCGACGAGAATGCGAGCCACAGCCTTCATTAACTACTACACTACCAGGGGACTCGGAGAAGCTGAATAAAATCGTCTGAAAGCAAAAATAAACTGAAAAAATTGTCATAGGATTCTTCAGAGGGTTTAAATAAGAGTTAGGCATATCAAACCGAAAATGATAATCACGAAGAAGTGTAAGTAGTTTGAGAGGGACATACAAGATTGTAGAGGCTACGTATGTTTGTGTTTGGGAGAACGGAGATTGAGAGACTGACTAGGAGAGAGTGTGTGTGAGTGAGGTGGACGGTGGGAGGGGAAAGGGGTGACCGATCGTAAGGTGGGAGGCTGGGGTGGACAGGTATTTGAACGACGGGGGCGGTAGTTGGAGAAAGGGCAGTCTGATGGCGAGGGCAAGGTGTCGTGGAGGCGATTCGTTTCTGGTGAAGGGTAGTAAAAACGTAAATAAAGAAAAGCAGTAAACAGGAGTAGAGAAAAATATACTGAATGAGAGTGAATGGAAGGAGACAATGAAAACAGTGAATGTGAGAAAGAGAGTATGGTGCCTTGTCCAGTGCTCGGTGTTGGGGCTGTAAATGTGAGCTAGCCCGCCCTCTCTAAATGCTGCCGGTCTCTCTCTCTTTCTCTCTCTCTCTCTCTCTCTCTCTCTCTCTCTCTCTCTCTCTCTCTCTCTCTCTTTCGTTCGAAAAGTCTCTCCTAAACTGAATTAAATCATTTGGGAATTTTAAAAAATCATCAGAACTTTAGACAGACCACCACCAACAACAACAACTATGACTAAAACAACAGCAACAGAGTAATCACCACCTCTCTTATAAACCTGCCTTCTCATGCCTTAGGTAAAATTAACTTACATTTATTATAGACTTTCATTATTCTGTTAACCCTAGATATACCAAAATTTATATTAATTAAAACGTGTACTTCCTAAAAGACCGAAATTCGATGAAGTCCAAACACTGGCGGGCTGGGTGAGAGAGCAGCAGGCACATAGAGGGGAAACTCCCATCTAAAATACTGACCATTTCCAGCCTAGTGTAAGACTGGCTGAATATGCCATGTTTGCCTCCCTGTTTCTCTCTTTCCGTTTGTCTGGCTTTCTCTTTCTGCTTGTGTTTGTCTTTATCTGTTAATGTTTCTGTCTATGTTATGTCTGTGTTTGTGAATCTCCTCTTTATGCCCGTCTATACACCATTTCTCGTCAGTACTCTTGTCTCATTTTATCTCTTCTTTCAATGCCTCGATCATCATTTCTTTGTGTCTCTATCTGTCAGTCTGTTTGCCCTCCCCCCCCTCTCTCTCTCTCTCTCTCTCTCTCTCTCTCTCTCTCTCTCTCTCTCTCTTCCCTCCCCCACATCCACCGTTCCCATCACCATCCAAAACTTTAGCGGTTCGGAGCTTCGACTCATCCTATCCGAAACACCTGCCCAAACCCACGCCAGTTTCTCCCCATTCCCCGTTGAGTTTGGACGTGCCGAGTCTTGGTATGTGCATAAACATTTGTGGCGTGATTTATTAAGTCAGTTATTGCGCTTGGAGGTGATAAATTGTGCTTGTTATTGCGAAAAAGGAAGGATGGTGCGCGTAGGAGAGCGGGCAGGCTATTTTCGAAGCGAGGAGTGTTGGTGCAAAGTGAGCGAAGTTGCCGAAAGAGAGAGAGAGAGAGAGAGAGAGAGAGAGAGAGAGAGAGAGAGAGAGATGGGGAAGGGGTGTGAGTGAGTGTTTTTCATCGCTGCAATTATCATTTTATCAATATTAGTACTTTATAGTCTCCCTACCCCCCCCAGTCATCACTCCTGCCCTTCCTCGTCTCTTTTCCCTCTTTTCCTCATGCTCCCCACCTTCTTCCTTCCCCCTTCCTCTCCCTGTCACTTCCTGCTACTCAACATTTACTCTCCCCTTCCATTCCCCACCTCCTTACCTCCGTCCCTCCTCCACTTCCTCCTCCTCCTCCCCATTTTTCTCGCCACATACCTCCACCTACCATCACCTCTCTGTTTCTTCCTCCTTCCCTTCTTTACCTGTCTTTTCTCTACACTTCCTCCTCCCTGCTTGTCTCTCCTCCACATAGTCCTTTCCTCCTCACCAGGCCTCTCCCTCACGCCTCGTCCTTTTCCTTGCTGCTTCTGTTTCTCTCCTCCTTTTCCTTCTTCCTACCCTTACCTTCCCCACCTCCTCTTTTTCAGTACTGCATCACTCTCCTCTCCTCCTTCTCCTCTTCCTCTCACCTTTCAGCTCTGCTTGCCTTTCTTCCCACTTCCCACTGTTCACCGTCCCTCCCTCTCCTCAGCTTATTTCCTTCCTTCTTTCCATCCTTCCAGCCTTCCTTCTTTAAACTCCTCTGTTTCTCTCTCCTCACACTTTTCTCCCCTCCCACTCTCTCCTCTCACTATTTTCCCCTCTGTTCCTCTCTCTCTCGTTCATCTCTCACTTCTATTTTCTTGCTCTCTTTCCCCCCTCTTTTTCGATCTCTGCGTTTCATCCTTCTTTCCACCTTCTGTCGTTCTTTTCTTTCTCTTTTTCTCGTTTACTTCCGTTCCATTTTTTATTCCCTCTCACTTTGTCTTTTTTTCTCTCTTTTCCACCCTCTCTGCCCCCCCCCCCATCTTTGTTTTATCCCTTACCCCTCCAAAGCTTTACAGCCTCAATTTAACTACCCTACCTGCCTTAGTCTGCCTCACCCATGCCTCACTGTTCACTCTCCCTGCCTCACCCGTACCTCACGCCTACCCCACCCCTGCCTCTCCATGTCTCATCCTTGCTTGACTCCTTCTCACCCCTGCCTCTCCCTGCCTCACCCCAGCCTGACTCCATGCCTCACCCCTGCCTCACCCCTGCTTCTTCCTGCCTCACCCCTTGATTGATTAATTACCTTACCCCTGCGTGACTCCCTGCCTTACCCCTGAGTCAGTCTGCCTCCTCACCCCCTACCTGACTAACTGCCCTGCCCCTGCTACAGTCGTCCTCATCTCTGCCTCCCCCTGCCTACCTGCGTGCTCCTTTCTTGTTCTCTTCACTGCATTCCTCTCTCTCTCTCTCTCTCTCTCTCTCTCTCTCTCTCTGTCGCCCGCCTCCTTTCCTCTTGTCTTTTCTGCTTCTTCCTGACCTTTTCACCTCCTTAATTCTCCCATCTTCCTTTTCTTCCCTTCCTTCCCTTCCCTACCTGTCCTTCCTGACCACCACCTGCCTGGCCTTTCCTGCCTGCCTTAACCCTGCCTGCCTTAACCCTGCCTCACCTCACCTTCCTGTAATATTATCCCTACCTTTACTCTGCCTCCCTTAATCTTTTCTGACCACCATGTATGTCTCAGTCCTGCCTGATCCCCCTGCATGCTATATTCTCCTTGCATCTGATATTCCCTCTGCCTAAACGTTGCCTGCCTAATGCTTCCCGACTACCACTCTGCCTGACCCCTCGTTTTTGTTTCAGCTCTGCCTGATCCCTGCTGCTTTTGATATGCTGTCTGCCTCAAGTGCCTGCCTGACCACCTCCCTGCCTGCCTGAAGCTGTCTGACCAATGTTATACCTGGCTGAGCTCTGCTTCTGACCCTGCCTGACCACCATCAACACAAGTCTAAACTCTGCTGCCTCACCCTGTCTGACAACCGCCCTGTCTGTCTTATCCTGCTGCCTCACCCTGCTACCTCACCCTGCTGCCTCACCCTGTTACCTCACCCTGCTGTCTCACCTTACCTGACCACCACCCTGCCTGTCTCACTCTGCTGCCCGAACACTGTCCAGGATTACTCATCGTGTTGCCTTAACCCGGTGGCCTGGACCCTACCTACCCTTCTCTCAAGCAAGGTAAGACAGTGGGAGGATTATTGTGTGTTGGGGAACGGTGGAGAGAAGGGGAAGGGGAGGGGGGAAAAAACTTAGAGGGGGAGGGGAGGGGGGAAGGGTGGGGAGAGGGGGAAAGGGAGGGGGAAGAGGCATAGAGGGAAAGGGAAAGGGAAAGGGATGGGGGTTAGAGGCAGTAAGGGGGAAGGGATGGAGAAAGAT
Organism: Coenobita brevimanus; assembly: GCF_032717465.1. Classification (NCBI taxonomy): domain Eukaryota; kingdom Metazoa; phylum Arthropoda; class Malacostraca; order Decapoda; family Coenobitidae; genus Coenobita; species Coenobita brevimanus. The sequence goes on along the minus strand of NC_137017.1, from coordinate 7,897,355 downwards.
TAAAGAAATGGGGAGGAGGAGGACGGTGGGGAGAGGGGAAAGGGAAAAGGAAAGAGGTTACAAGGGGAAGGGAAGGGAGAGGTTGGGAGATGTGGGTCTGGAGCAGCAAAGGAGAGGAAAGAGGAAGAGAAGGGAGTGAGGAGAGAAGGAAGAAATGGAAGATGGGGAAGGGGAAATGGGGGAAGGAGGGTGGAAATCGAGGGAACGGAAGAGAGAGAGAGGAAAGAGATGGGGAGGGAGGAGAGGGAGAGGAAGACCGAGAGAGGAGGTGGAGAGGAAAGTACAAGGAAGGAGAGAGAGAGAGAGAGAGAGAGAGAGAGAGAGAGAGAGAGAGAGAGAGAGAGAGAGAGAGAGTCCATTGTAGCCGTGCAGAATTACAGCTTTGTTTAAATTTAGTTATGATATACTCACCCTGGCTTACTGTCTGCTACACTGCCCTGGCCTCTGCTGTGTTAGAACCGTGCTGTGTTGATGGGTTGGGTGCGTGTTGTGTTGTGTTAGTGTTGTGTTGGGCAGTGTTGGTGTTGCAGGGTGCTGTGTTGTTGCTACGATGGAGCTGTGTGGTGCCTTGTTGATGTGTTAGGGCTGTGTTATATTGTGTTGGTGTTGTAGGGTGCTGTGTTGTTGCTGCGTTGGTGCTGTGTGATGCTTTGTTGATGTGTTAGGGCTGTGTTGTATTGTGTTGCTGTTGTAGGGTGTTGTGTCGTTGCTGAGTTGGTTCTGTGTGGTGCTTTGTTGATGTGTTAGGGCTGTGTAGGTGTTGTGTTATGTCTGCCATACTGTGGTAGTGCGGTGCCTTCGTTATGACGGTACTGTGTTATTGTTGTTAGTGTTATTTTGGTGTTGTGTGTTATTAGAGGTGTACGCTTGTTTAAAGATCTGGACTATTTGTTTTGCTGTGTCTGCTTGTAATATTGGACTCTGTACCTGCTGTGTTGTGCCATGACCTAAGTTACTAAATTGCCTGGCTGCTGATTTGGTATTTTGATTGCTTTGTTGAATTTAAATTGTGTGTACCGTTTTATTTGTATTACTGTTACATGCTGAATTTGATATATCATGTACTGCTGGTATATTTGACTTGCACGCGATGTAATATATTTTATGATGTACGAGTAATATGGTTATTAGTGGCGAATATGGTTACGATGAGGGTGATGACTGATATTGATGATCATGATGACGATGATGATACCGTGTTTTAATTTCTGACAGACGGAGGGAAGGGGAGGAAGGTGAGGGGTGCTAGATGGGGAATGGAGGGGGGGCGAAGTGAGTGAAGCAGCAGGAGGAGGGAGAGAGGGAGGGGAGTGGAATCAGAGAAGAGGTGGGGGAAAACAGGAGGAGGTGGAGGAGGGAAGGGGAGGGGGAGGGTGGGGACAGGAAAGCAAGTAGCTGTTGGTGAGGGAGGGAGAAGAAGGCACGAGGGAAAAAGTGATGGAGGAGGAGGAAGTGGGAAGAGGAGCCTGAGAGGAGGAGGAAAGGGAGAGGGAAGGAACAGGAGGGAGAGTTGAAAGGAGAGGGAAGGAGAGGGAAACTGCTTGGAGAGAGGCGGAGGCAAGTAGTGAGAAAGGGATAGAGTAGTTGGGAGAAAGGGGGATAAAAGGTTGGGGAGGTAGGGGGAGAGGGAGGAGGGTGAGGGAGTGGGAAGAGGAGAGGAAAGGAGAGCTGGTGGGTGAAGGAGATATAAGGGAAGCAAGTGTATATGTGGGATTGGGAGAGGGTACAGGGGGGAGGTGGGGGGAGAGGAGGGGCGAGGGATGGCGAGTGGATAGGAGAAGGGAGGATGAGGGGGTGGGAGAGTTAGAGTAAAGAATAGAGAGGGACGGGGAGTAGTGAATGAAGGGAGATGGGAGAGGAAAGAGAGAGGGCGGGAGGATGAGGGAAAAAGGGAGAGGGAAGCAAGAAATAAATTTGTGAGGTAGAGCGAGGGTGAGAGAGAGGAAGGGTGTGTGCATGAAATTGACAGATAGGGAGGGAAAGGACGGGAGAGGGGAAAGGGGGGGGGGGTTCATTTGTCTGTGGTATCGGGAGGAGAGGAGGGTGAGGATGGGGAAGGGGGTGGGGGAAGGAGAGAGTGTTGGGGGGGAAAGGGGGAGGGGAGTAGGGCAGGTGTCTGGCTGGTGTGTGGAGAGGCTCACACCTTTGACTGCTGCGTGTTCATTGTTTTGAGAGGAAAAATCGATGCCCCGATACCCACTTTTTCGATTAGATTTTTTTTTTAAATCACATTTTTCTTATTTTAATTTATTCCCTTACCACATGTTTTAAGAAACGGACATGATGTAAAATATATGAGAGATTGAAAGCTACGTAGGTCGAGAGTGCTGCTATAGTGATGAGAAATGTAACTAGATAGACAGAAAAAATATAAACTTAAAATAGATAATAGTATAATGAAGGAAACATCTAGATAAAATGGCTAAGATGAAATCCTGAGATAGCCATATCCAAGATGTTACTGAGATGGATTTATAATGTATTTACATGAAGTGATATATCTATCTATCTATCTATCTATGTATCTATCTATCTATATCTTTGTATATGACTAAATTTTCATATTTTCTCATTAATTCTGCTGTTCACACAGAATTTAGCGTTTACGGTATTCACAAGTTTAAGTTTAAATATGACCCAACTTTTTCATGCGGGGAATCAGACCAGGCAGAGCAAGTCATTTCAGCAAGCATCCAAAACTTTATGAATATGCATGTGTGTGTGTGTGTGTGTGTGTGTGTGTGTGTGTGTGTGTGTGTGTGTGTGTGTGTGTGTGTGTGTGTGTTTTATCTATATTAGTCATGTGTTTGTGTGCTTATTTCTGTTGTATGCTTGTATATATGTATGTAAGTATGCAGTGTGTTTGTAGAATGACGAACTGGGTGTAGGAAGAAGAGATATGAGAATAAGGCTATATATATATATATGTGGGGCATTATGAACTAAGTGCGAGAGAATGAGAGAGGCAAAATGTATGTGTGTATGTAGGAATGTGTGTTTGTCTGTGCGAGAAGTGGAAAGAGCTGAACGTTTGTGCCTAAGAGTTTATGTATGTGTATATGTATGCATGAACATACCTGTCTCCGTAAATGTATGTACGTGCGTGTGTATGTGTGTGGGAGGGTAAAAGATCAAGGAGTGTGGGCGTGGGCGTGAATAAGAGTGTCGGATGGGCGTGGGAAGGAAAGTTTAGGGTGTGTCGGAGTTGTGGCAGGCGGAGTTTTAGCTTTTACGAGGAAATGGAGTCATGATTTTGCACTTTGTGAATGACTTGCTTGGTGTTAGAAAGTCTTATTTTGCCCTGTCTGTTCTGTCTCTCGGCCTGTCTATCTGTCCATTTCTAAGCGTGAGTAGTGTTTATTTTTGTTGCGTCCATTTTTGAAGGTACTGTATAATTTTCTGTTTTCGTGTTTCAGTTATTGTGTATTTCTGTCTTAAGATGTGAGAATATGAAGTAATCTCTCTCTCTCTCTCTCTCTCTCTCTCTCTCTCTCTCTGTATATGGAGGTATTAATAAAACATACATCGAAATATATATAGGCAACAAACAGTGACATACTCAAATATACACCCATGCACCAAACTTTTAGGTAAATACCCTCCCAACACTCTCATAATTATACTCAGCGAATACACACACACACACACACACACACACACACACACACACACACACACACACACACACACACACACGCGGCCCAACATATTTGCAAATGTGAGAATTTTGTGTGGGTGGGGGCGACCATTGTGAACATTTCTATAGGCGGTGGGGAGGGGGGCGTGGTTGAGAGAGAGAGAGAGAGAGAGAGAGAGAGAGAGAGAGAGAGAGAGAGAGAGAGAGAGAGAGAGAGAGAGAGAGATTTTAGCTGTTAGAGAACCACTGCGGCCCCCCCCAAAAAAAAAGGTGGGATGGGAAAAAAGGAGAAAGTCATGATTATTTAGGAGAACTTATATTTGAAGTTTTAGGAGAGCGTCTGTCACGGGTATCTGGGATTTCGCTTAAGGAGAGAGAGAGAGAGAGAGAGAGAGAGAGAGAGAGAGAGAGAATCACGAGATTGATGACGAAGATCGTGAGGGTTATAGTAACAGTAGGTTGATGATGATGTTGATGATCTGTCAATATAGTCTTCATTGCATACTTGCTCACCTCTCTCTCTCTCTCTCTCTCTCTCTCTCTCTCTCTCTCCACACACACACACACACACACACACACACACACACACACACACACAAATATATATATTCCTTGTTTCACTGGAGCAGAAATCTGAGCCATTCATCAATCATCCCAAGCAGGTAGACGCTTGCTCTTATTCCACAGCACCACACTTGCTCACTGAATTACTTATTTACTCCTTTATTCATCAATTATAAACTCTTTTCTCACTCATTCGTTTACTTACTTATCTACTCAAACATTCATTCACTTCCCTGCTGATACACTCATTCATTCACTCATCATCACAGTCACATATTCACTCATTCACTCACACACTGAATCAGATCTCATTCATTCACTCGTTTCTTCACTTAATTCTCCCACTCACTCCTCCGCTTCTTCTTCACTTAGGAATTTACTCACTCACTTTTCTTTGATCTTAAATATATATACATTTTTATCCTCTTCATATTCCTTCCCTCCTCTTCTAGTGCTTCCCCTTTCCTCCGTCGCCTCCTCTTGTCTTTCTTCCCTCAGTCCTTTTCCTTCTCTCTTCTTCGTCTTCCGTTTCTGCGTTTCTCGTATATTTTCATCAGACCCTCCTTTCTTTTCTCTTCTTCTTCCTTCTCCCTTATCTCTTCTGTAGTATTTTACATAATTTTTCATTTGTGTAGCATCTTTTCCTTCCGATTACTCTCTTTTCCTTCTGTTTACACCCAACCATTTCATCCCATCTTCCTTCAGTTCTCCCTTCCTTCCTTCTTTCCTTCCTTCTCTCCTTCCTTCCGCTCTTCCTCCCTCCCTCCCTCCCTCTCCTTCCAGCTTTTTCCTTTATTCCTCCTCCTCCTCCTCCTCTCTCCTCCTCCTCCTCCTCCTCCTCCTCCTTCTCCTCCTCCTCCTCCTCCTCCTCTCTCCTCCTTCTCCTCCTCCTCCTTCTTCTCCTGCCTGCCTGCCTGCCTTTTTCTTCTTCATTTTTTCCTCCTCCTCCTTTCCTCTCTCCTTCTGCCTCCCTTAACTTCTCCAATTGGCCATAAGGTCTTTTTCTCTATCGGTTTCTCCCTGTTCGCAATGGGAGACTTAGCCAAAATTTCCATAAACCCAAAATTTCCATGATACGGCAAGAGCGTTAAAATTTCCATGCTTCCAAAATTTCCTTAAGCCAAAAAATTTTTTCAACTTTCCATACTCATAAAATTTCCAGTTCCAAAATTTCAGTAGAGCCCGAATTTCCATAATCGTAAAATTTCGTTCCAAAATTTCTATAATCCAAAAATTTCCAGTATCTCAAAATTTCCAAAATTCCAAATTTTCCATCATCATAAAATTTCAAGTTCAAAAATTTCCATAATCCAAAAATTTTCATTATTCCACATTTTCTATAATGAAAAAATTGTTGTTCCAAAATTTTCATAATCCCAAAATTTCCATTACCCTAAAATATGTCATCCCCAAATTTTCGTAATGCCAAAGTTTCCACCGTCTCAAAATTTCAGTCGTCGCACACGAACACCAAAATTTCAATCAGTCCCACAAGAACAAAAAATTCCATGATCTCACCCAAACACACAAATTTTCATAATTTCAGGAAACCCCATGATTCACCTAATTCAACCAGTGTGTTTTTCCATATGGCCCACTCCTTCAGGCCCAGCAGTCGTACGTGCCACATACTGTAACATCACTTATCACTACTTCGGCACAAATACCCACTCTGTACCTAATACAAACTAGGGCTGTTTCATTCAGGGCTGATAGTATGCATAAACTAGCAATATACGGTACACCATTAAATTGAAAGCGCAATACTAATACGTACCGCCTGTACTGGATACAATTTAGGGCTGTCTCATTTAGGACTGATAGGAAGCACTTAAAATTGACATTAAGCTAAACGAGGAACCACTTAAATAACATTCCGGTTTCCTGAAGACTGGCAGATGATGTACAAATTGCGACGAATGTCAGTGTACATAGTTCTGACCATTTTGTGTGTGTGTGTGTTTGTGTGTGTGTCAAGCTGTTGACGTGGCATTGACAGGTGGGAATTTTATTTGACATTAGCTTTTGTTCCCTTACCAGCTTGAAATGCCGAAGCAAATGAGTTCCTTCAGCTCGACGACTTATTTTTGTTATTGCCGTTCCTTTGTTATTTTACTTTTCCTTCTCTCTGTTGTTTCTTTCATCACTCCTTCCATTATTTTTCTCTTTCCTAATATTTCATCATTTCTTTCTCTCTTCTGCTTATTGTCATCTCCAGATTTTAATCGAATCTAGAGAGACTTTTCGAAGGGGTTAGATATAGCCATCATTAACCTTTTTCTCAGGTAAACACAGACCACCTCTTGCAATAATCTAATGACTTCTCACCTGTTGTATTCCTGTCACCTACGGACGGCTTGGTTCACCAGCCATCATTATTTTTCCATCAACTACCACTACATCCTGCATTACAACCACCGTCTTCTAAACTACCACTATCGTCTAAACTACCACCATCGTCTAAACTACCATCATCAGCCCCAGTACCACTGCCACCCAAACTGACTATCTCACATCCTATCATCATATGTCGTCTCTGCCACAGTGACCACTCTCTCCTACAACAGTTACCGCCACAACCACCATCCACTACTACCACCACACTCACTATAACCATCCACCGTTACCGTCACACCTTCGCTATCACCATGCACTACTACCACCACACTCACTATTACCATCTACTACCACCACCACACCCATCACTATCACCATCCACCACCACCACCAAATCATCACCACCACCATTGGCCTAGCTACCACCACCACCACCACCACCCATACTCTGTATAAAAAATGCTATCACTACGGCTACTACCATTTCCAACACCAACTATCACAACTACCACCATCACCACACCTACCACCATCGGCTTAGCTACCACCATCGTGCCACTACCGCCTGTAAGAGCTCTTCTGACGCACCATCATACCCTTTATGAGCACATAGCAAAAACGCACACATGATAGTACATACACAGGCGCACACACTGAAGCAGAGAAACAAACACACAGGTACACACAGAAGCAGAGAAACAAACACACAGGTACACACAGAAGCAGGGAATAAACATATATAGGAACCTGCAGATGAAAACACACACACACACACACACACACACACACACACACACACACACACACACACACACACACACACACACACACAAACCCATATTCAGAAAAAAGCGGAGGTTTTATGTTCTCGGAAGTAAACGCGCACCACTCAGAAAAAAACACAAAATCAAAACATTCACACACTAAAAAGAAAAAAAATATACATACACTCAGTTTAAACACATGAAAAAATACATAAGACACAGACCTCCATGTAAACACAGAGCACATAAGCTTGCACACTGTTGCACTACACAGGTAAAGAGAGTTAAACACACACACACACACACACACACACACACACACACACACACACACACACACACACACACACACACACACACACACGCACACACACACAGAATATAAGTCAGGTTCACAGGCTACACATTCACTCAGTCAGTCCTCACAGAATCTCGTCCCAAAATAATATTGTTCAGTGTCTCTGGTTGGGAGGTGGGGAGAAGAAGAAGGAAGAGAGGGGAGGAGGAGGGAGAGTAGGAAGAGAGAGGAGGAAGGGAGAAGAGGGGGATAGGAGGGAGCGGAGAGGAAGAAGAAGAGGCTATAACAACATTTTATCTGTTTCAAGAAAGAAAGAGGGAGAGGAGGTAGAAGGGTAAAAGTGGAATAGGAGTAGAAGAAGAAGAAAGTGAAGAGGGGGAGGGGAAGGAGAAGGGGAGAATAATAATAAGGAACAGAAGGGAAAGGGAAAAACGAGGGAGCAGAGGAGATGGTAAAGGCTTAGGCAAAGAAAGAGAGGGATGAGAGGAAAAGAAATCAAATTAGGTGAAATGATAAAAAGGGGGACAGAACAAGGATAAGAACTTAAGAGCAAAACGAGAGAGAGAGAGAGAGAGAGAGAGAGAGAGAGAGAGAGAGAGAGAGAGAGAGAGAGAGAGAGAGAGAGAGATTTCCATACGCAGATTGACTACCGGATTGAACAGTCATCAAAACACGGACCATAAATGATTGATACTTCCCTGTGTTTCCATCGTTCATTCTTTCAGTCTTTTCGTTTTTTCATTTATCATTTTTCTTGCTTTCATTGGTTATCTTTTTCTCTCGGCCTTTTTTCTCTTATTTATTTTCAGTTTCTGTTCCTTTCTGTTTCTCCATCTCTTTCTCCTCCCTCCCTCCTCCCTCCCACCCAGTCCCTTCCCTTTCCCCTCCATTCCTAGGTTACATTCGTGTGTGTGTGTGTGTGTGTGTGTGTGTGTGTGTGTGTGTGTGTGTGTTTCTTTGTATGTCACACACACACACACACACACACACACACACACACACACACACACACACACACACACACACACACACACACACACACACACACACACACACACACACACGCACACACACACACACATCAATAACAATAACGGATATCGCCAAAAGAGGAAGGGATCGGACGAATGGAATGACGAGTAGCCTAACCAACAAAAGGATACAGTGGACGCGGAGGGACAGTTCTCTCTCTCTCTCTCTCTCTCTCTCTCTCTCTCTTGCCGTACTGGTAACTTTTTTTTTTTCACTTTGTCCATTTTACGTTTTGGTGTACATTGAACTTTGTGTGTGTGTGTGTGTGTGTGTGTGTGTGTGTGTGTGAGACTAAATATTCTTTCCATGGCATGTTGACAAGTTGGTTAGGATGGAGGAGGGAGAGAGAGAAAAAAGAGAGAGAGAGAGAGAGAGAGAGAGAGAGAGAGAGAGGATGAGGAAAATGGACAGTGAAAGGGAGGCAGGGGGAAGGGAGAGAAAATAAAGTTTAGAAATTGGATAAAGAGAGAGAGAGAGAGAGAGAGGAAGAGAGTAGAAGCTTATGGGAAAAGGGGAGAGAGAGGGGAAGGGGGGAAAATAGGGCCGGAGCCATTACTTTGAAGAAGGGGGGGAGGCGTGATTCCTGGCAGAATTACCTCTTAGTGCACTTTAAGAATTAAAAAAAAAATAAAAATGCTCAGTTATTACCTCCGCCAAGGAGGTTATGTTTTCACCCTTTTCCGTTTGTTTGTTTGTTTGTTGGTTGGTTTGTGAGCAAGATTACACAAAAACTACTGGACGGATTTCCACGAAACTTGATAGAAGAATGGGCCTTGGCCTAGAATGCACTCCAATAAATTTTATTGCGGATCCGGATAAAGGTGCGGATCCGGGATTTTTTTTTTTAATTTTCTTTAACATTGCGAGATAGGGAGTTGGCGGAGGTATGCGCTCTACTAAGTGCCATTCTAGTTATACTTGTTTTAATCACAGAAGGCGATCAGTATACAGTAGGCAAGTGCACGTGCAATAAGATGTTCATTGCATATATGTTTGGTAAATATTATTATTCTTTTATTGTAAGCAAATATTAGTGCAGAAAATAGGGGGTCCACGCCCCCTTAAATCCATGCCTGGAGAGGTAAAAGGGAAGTGGGAGAGGAAGAGGTAGAGGGGAAGTGGGAGAGGGAGAGGGGATGTGGGAGATAGAGGGAAAGTGGGAGAGGGAGAGGGAAGTGAGAGAGAGGAAGGGAGAGGGGAAGTGGGACAGAGAGAGGGAGAGGGGAAGTGGAAGAGGAAGAGGGAGAGGGGATGAGGGAGAGGGAGAGGAAGAGGGAGGTGGCGGAGGAAATACAAATGCTTAGGGACGGAGCTGAGGGGTCGCACAAAGCTCAACAAATTTGTCTGTCGGGAAGGAAAGAGGGGGAAGTGATAGGAAGGAAAGACTAAAGTGAAAAAGAATGGAAGGGGAGGGAATAAATGAGAAGGTAAGGGAAAGGAAGGGAGGGGAAGAGAAAGGAAGAGGAGGGAATGTAATAGAATGGAATGGAAAGCAAGGGAATGGAATGGATGGGAGGGGAAGGGAATGGAAAAGAGGGGAAGGAAAGTGAAGGAAGGAAATTTAAGGGACGGAAAGTAAAGGAAGGGAAGGGAAGGGAAGGAAAGAAAAGGAAGGGAATTTAAGGGATGGAAAGTAGAGGAAGGAAATTGAAGGGAAGGAAGTAAAGGAAGGGAATTGAAGGGAAGGAAAATAAAGGATGGAAGGAAAGTAAAGGAAGGAAATAAAAGGAGCAATGTAAACCAGCGACATAGTGCGGGAAGGGAGAGAGAAGCATATTAGAAGGGGAAGGATAGGAAGGAAGGAATGGAAGACAAAGGAAGGAAAGGCATGGAAAGGAAAGGGCAAGGAAAGAAAAGAAGAGCATAAGAAGGAAAGAAAGGAAATAAAGATGAATAAAATAAAACGGAAGGGAAAAGTAAAGTGTATTCAAAGCATTATTAGCCATGATATTCGGAAGGCATAAGGACTGGTAGAGCCAAAAGCCACCCCAATCTCCCCTCTCCCCAATTCCCTCCAATTTCACGCCGGCCCCGTTAACTGCTACACGCCTACGAACTCATACTCCCTCTCTGGCCATTCCACTGTGTAATTGCCCGTAATTCTTCCCTGTTTGATCAAAGCTGCGCCTGGCCTGAAATATTAATGGGATGCGAGATATGGTTTGGAGCGTCCTTGGAAAATGCTGTGTGACTCCCATCGCGTCTGCCAGTAAACTTATGCAGGAAGACTAGTTTTGTGACTGTGCCGAATTATTTACCAGATGTGAGGTTTTTCGTTTTTCATTCCCCTGTCTGTCTGTCTGTCTGTCTGTCTGTCTGTCTGTCTCTGTCTGTCTGTCTGTCTGTCTGTCTTTCTGTCTCTGTCTCTGTCTCTGTCTCTGTCTCTTTCTCTCTCTCTCTCTCTAACCAAAATTGTCCCTAAAGAATTTTAATAGCCAATACCAAATGCGACTTTATCACCCCTCTTTTACAAATGCTCTCCTTCTTACATTCACTGCAGTATTTGAGACTGTTTATAATACTCGATTTAATTCTCAATATTATTGAAATTGCGCCGGAAATATGCACCGAAAGAATATTACCCACCAAATGCAGCTTCTCTTTTCGGTTTATTTTCAGCCAGTGTTTTCTCCTACCTCTTCTGACATCACTGCAGTATTTTATCTTTTCCCGTGTTACTGAATTTTGCGTAAGGATTCAGGAAATGCGATGAATATTTTCCAATACTACTACTACTACTACTACTACTACTGCTACTACTACTACTACTGGCGATGAATATTTTCTGCTACTGCTACTGTTACTGCTGCTACTGCAAAAGTTAGGAATATGCTGAATATTTTGCAGGACTTGTATAATATTCAGAAATGCGAAAAATAGTTTGCACTACACTACTAGTACAGTATTTAAAAAGGTGAATATTTTACACAACTACTTCAGTATTCATAATGCGATGAATATTTTGCAATGCTTCACTACTACAGTATTCAGAAATGCGATGAATATTGTATGCTACTCTACTTACCTTTCTCTTACTCGTACATCAAATATTTAGAAAAAAAATATTCATGTGGTTATATGATGCTCCACCATATCTTCAAAATTACACCAATACTCGAATACCAAAATTTGTACAATATATTCCTCTTACTCAAACTTGGTCTAAAATTCTTCTGTCTCCCTCTTAATCGCTGAGGTGTAAGAATAGATTAACACGAGAATATGATGCTAGTTGCGAAAAAGGAAAATTGCAATAGAAAGAATGTAGATTTGTAATATTATCTTTTCCTGCCACTGAACTACGTGAAATGGGATGCAAAAGGACGAAACTCTGGACCAAGTTGGAATAAAAACCGTATACAATAATTGCATCTTCACTTTTCGTTCTGTTTCAGCTCATGCTTTCTCCTCGCTATTTTTGTTTGCTGCTGCATATTGGAAAGACTGTTTTATGTAATTCTGTATTTCCTCTCAGTGTAATCGAAACTACGGCAGTTTTCGAATAAGTAAAATATACCATCTGCCAAATGCAATTTTTTTTTTTTCATTCAGTTTTTAGCCATTGCTCTGTCCTGATGTTGCGCATTCTGATACCTCTGCAGTACGTCAGAGAGTTATGTATAACTTCGTGAATTTCACTTCAGTATAAATTTTAACTTAAGCTCAGGGTTCACAGAGCTACCAGCGACTATCTAGTTTTCGTAAAGAAACGAGAAATTATTGGACTTTCTTTTCCCGTCTCTCCTGCAAAATGAAATCTTTCTTCAGACAGGTAATAATTGTTCATATATATTTTTTTCTGTGTCATGGACCTTTCTAACAACAAATTATTTTTCAAAAAGGCGTGGGATATTTTTGCACTTTCTTCTCCCGTCATCCTGCAAAATTAAATACTTCTTAAGGGAGGCAATTGTTCGTAAGTTTTTGCGAGTCCCAGCCTTAAGTAAATACTAATTGTGACGTATATTCTGAACAGCTCTGCCAGACGCTTCCTCCTTCCTCTCTTTTTACATCCAGTGCGTTTTTTCAGAGTGAGTATTGTAGTTACTGCAAATCTCTTGGTTGCTGCATAACTGAAATTGCGCCGGGATGCAGACGACCTAAATAAACGGCACGCGATGAATATTTTACACTCGTATTCTTTGCTCCATCCCGCTTCCATTGCCGTTTTTTAAGAGGGAATATACGAGGTAGTCCGTCAATAGCGCCTCACTAGACACTCAAATGGCGGTATGTGATGCGTTGTGGACTCAGTCTGCTGGTGTGGGTGTGGGTGTGGCAGTGGAAGCAGATGATGATTAAGCGACGCAGGATCGACACTGACAACACTGAATAAGCCGTCTCTGCAACACATGACAAACCACCTGGAAGAGTAGCGTTACGAACTACCCTGTGTAATGTAACTCTGGATATCTTCCTACTGTTTAATCGACAGTGAAACAATTCGAGTCACTGAAATAAACACGAAAGCGATTTTGCTCGTGTGTGTGTGTGTGTGTGTGTGTGTGTGTGTGTGTGTGTGTGTGTGTGTGTGTGTGTGTGTGTGTGTGTGTGTGTCTTTCTTGTGCCGTTACCACAATATTTTAGAAGTGATTATATATGCAACATTTATTCTTTTCTGCATACCCAAAATTGCGACTGGGTTTAGGTAACTAGAATATACAGCCATGCAATATATATTTTGCCCTACCGTACTCTTTGCTTCTCTCGACTTCCATTGTAATATTTCAGGGAGAATATTTATGTAGCAGGATATTTCTCTGTTATATCTACACGGGAGCAGATTCTAGTCACTGAATTATACACGTGATGTTTCTGTGTGTGTGTGTGTGTGTGTGTGTGTGTGTGTGTGTGTGTGTGTGTGTGTGTGTGTCCTACGGCAGTATTTTAAGATTATTATTTATGTTACTTTCCGTAATTCTTTCCTGTATCCCTGAAAATGGTGACAAATCGAGGGACTTTAACTCACACCAAATGCAACTTTATTTTCTCTCTATTCCAGTAAATATTATCTTCGTTTCAGGATTCGCTGCAATATCTCAAAAAGAATATTTGTTTTACTCACATACTTCCCCTCAAAAATACTGCTCCAAACTTCGAATCACTGTAAAATCCACACCAAATGCGGTAAATAAATTGCTCTACTCAGTGCCTCTTCTCTCTCTCTCTCTCTCTCTCTCTCTCTCTTTCCTGCAGGAAGTTTCGGAAAGAATGTTTACGTAAATCCTATAATTTTCTTGTTTTTTATAGTCGAAATTGTTGAAATTCTGATGACCAGAATATAAATCTATGCCATTATTTTTTCGGCCTATTCTTCCCTCATCGTTATATATTCAGAATGGAGTATTTCATAAAGACTATAATTATGACTCTATAATTCTTCTCTGTATAACTGAAACTGCGCCAGAATTTGTGATAACCCATATATATGCACCAATTGTTTCATATTTTTGACACTGCTGCCTCCCTCCCTCCCTCATCATACTTTTACTGTAATATTTTAGGGAATATTTTTGTAGCACATGTATTCCCTCTCTCTCATATGTTTAATGTAAATTGCTTCAGGATTCGAGATGCAGTAATATACACCCAGTGCAATATAATTCTTGCTTATTCGATAGACAGATAAAATGTTCCCTTATTGATTTTCTTCCCATTTGCCTTAATTATTTTTTTTCACACCGTAGTTACCTTCTCTGATTTGCATGATAAAATAAGTGAAGAGTCTGATAAAAAAAAGTTTGATAAACATATACAGTGAATGCTCTGTTTACCACACTCTTCTGCCAGTTGCTTCCTTCCTTCCTTCTCCTCTCTCGCTGCACAAATTTTCCTCAGATATATATATGCCAAATGCTCCTTGTTTACTACATTTCTGCTAGATGCCTCTCCTGTAATTCCTTTCTTTAAGCTACCGTAAAATTAATGCCAAATTCTCCACGTCTGCCATTCACTTCAACCGAATCTCTCTCTCTCTCTCTCTTCCCCTCCCCCTTCACGTGTCTCTCCATCAGTTCTTCATTTCCCCACAACAAAAACTAACACATATCAAACGTTTTTCTCTTCATTCTTCCCTCCCGACCCTAAGGAAGGAAAAAAAATCCATGTTTGTCCCATCCAGCAATAATGCCATTTTTCTTCTTTTTTCCTGTTTCTGATACACCTGAGGGAGGGAGGGGAGATGAGAGGGAGGTGAGGGGAGTAGGGGAAGTGAGGGATAAAGGGGGAGTGGAGGGGGGATGGAGATGTGAGGTGGTGGGGGCTAGAATGGGGGGGAGGACAGAGTTTTCCTATCTTCATTGTTATTTTTCACAGCAGGTTTTGTGCTCTCTCTCTCTCTCTCTCTCTCTCTCTCTCTCTCTCTCTCTCTCTCTCTCTCCCTCTCTCTCTCTTTCACTGGCGTTTATTCCATCAACACCCACCTCTCCCACTCGTTTTGTCAGTCCCTTTCACCATCCTCCCTTTTCCTTTATTTTCTTTTATTTCCAGGCTTTTGTTTCGAGTGTTTTTCTTTGGCCTCCGTTATCTATTTGTCAGGAGGGATTAGGCTTTCTATACGGTGACGGTTTTCGAAAATTTGTTCATGCTTCTCCAGGATGAATTTGATTGTTAATTTTGACGCGTGGAATGTCAATCAGTCAGTCAGTCAGTCAGCCAGTGTATCCATCTATCTATCTGTCTGTCTGTCTGTTTATCTAATTTGTATCTGTCTATCTAACTATTTATCTACATACTGTCGGTCGATGAAGAATTTTGTTTTATTCTTGATTTTTTTTTTTTTTATAGCTTAGGGGCGATATCTCTTTACAAGGATATAAGAAATATACACTTCACTGCCCTGGAAATTATTCTTATTGATTATTTTTTTTCTATTTCCCTTTGTTACGTTCTTTATTTCCACCTCTTTCGTCTCCCGTTTTTATCCATCTCTCGTTAATTCATTCTTTACCGTATTTCTTTTCTTTCCATCCCTTTCTTTCACGTCGCTTCATCTGGCCTGAGTTTCTTTCTCTCTCACTCTCCCCCCTTTTCTTCTCTTCTTTATCAGCTCAGTTACTTCCTCCATAAATATTCCTCCTTCGTTCTGTTCTCTTTTTTGCCCTTTCCTGCCGTCAGTCTTCCAGTAGCCCTTCTTTTTTCCCTTGTTATCAGCTTAGAATATTTTTTTAATGATTTTTTGTATCCCTTCGTATTTCGTTTTTTTTTTTTTTTTTATACGGTCTCTCTCCACACACACACACACACATACACACAGCCATAAATATAACCCCCTGACTGCGTACTTCCTTTGCTACTGTGGGCCTTTATGTTCAGTGGCTCTATCTACTGCTCTCTCTCACCCCCCTCCAGCCCTCTTCCCTTCTGCTTCCAACTTTATGCCCCCTCACTTCCTGCTGTCCTCTCACTCATACCCCTCTTCCTCCCATTCTACTTTCTTCTCTTTTTATTGGATTCTCTTTATCTGATCTCATAATTTTTTCTCTC
This sequence comes from Coenobita brevimanus, assembly GCF_032717465.1. Taxonomy (NCBI): domain Eukaryota; kingdom Metazoa; phylum Arthropoda; class Malacostraca; order Decapoda; family Coenobitidae; genus Coenobita; species Coenobita brevimanus. Next base: position 7,881,238 of record NC_137017.1, on the reverse strand, counting down.
CTCCAGTCTTTTTATGGCTTCTCTCTTCCTGCTGTCCTCTCACTCTTGTTCCTCTTCCTCCCATTCAACTCTCCTTCTCTCTTTAATGCTGTCTCTCACCGTTTTCGTTTATGAATTTCTCTCTCTCTCTCTCTCTCTCTCTCCCCTTGAGGTTCCCCCCCCTTTATCTAGTTTTGTACTCCCTCTCTTCCTAATATCCCTTCACTCATACTCCTCTTCCTACCATTCTGTTCACCTCTTCCTTTCTAATGCATTCTCTCTCATTCTCGTCAGTTTTTCTCTCTTTCTCTCTCTGTCTCCTTTGGCCAAACGCTTCCTCAGTATCTTCTGTGTTTATAGTTCCTCTCTTCATACTGTCCTCTTACTCATGGTGCTCTTCCTCTCATTCCCCCCCCCCTCACACACACACACACACACACACACACACACACACACACACACACACACACACACACACATAACATCACACTATTCCTATTTCCTCTCCTCAAGTCAAATCCTCCTTTCCACTCCACCGCCCCTCTGCCTCGACCTCGCTCAAGTTTCACCGTCGCCATTGTCGTCCCCGTGTTTCAGTTTCATTTCCCCCACGTCCTCACTTCTTGCTTTACCTGTTTCATCACCTTTTGACCCTCTTAGTTTCAATTTCCTAGTTTTATCATCCCTTGTCCTGCTTTTCCCACGTTTCATCACATTGTCATCTCCCTTTCTTCATTTCCAAAGCTCCATCACCTCTTTTCATTTTCCTCCTCTTATCATTTTTTTCATCACACGAGTTTCATTTCCTCAAGTTTCATGGTTCTGTTCCTTCTCTTCATCACCTTTTCATTACCCAGGCCCCCATCACTACACTTTTAGCCTTCTCCTTCCTCCCCTGAGTGGCTTTCTTGTGAGCAGCTTTTATGAGGCCTGGTTATGTCCCTTGCTCAGTTTCTCTCTCTCTCTCTCTCTCTCTCTCTCTCTCTCTCTCTCTCTCTCTCTCTCTCTCTCTCTCATATCCTTGTTAGAACTATTGATATTTTCCTCCTCCCTTCTGTTTTGTACACACACACACACACACACACACACACACACACACACACACACACACACACACACACACACACACACACACACACACACACACACACACACACACACACACACACACACACACACACACACACACACACACACACACACACACACACACACCTGGACGAACAAAAGTAAACAGGGAAACCGAGTGAGAATTGATTGAACACAGGAACGAATTGCTGAGTGAGTGAGTGAGTGAGTGAGTGAGCGAGTGATTGAGTGGGTGAGTGAGTGAGTGAGCGAGGTTGATGGTGAGGGGGAAGGAGATAGTGAGGATGAAAGAGTAGGTGGGTAGGTGAGTAGGTGGAGATTGAGGAAATAGGTGAAGGAGGAAGAGAGGAGGCAAGGAGAGAGGGAGATGATGAGTAGGCAGATAAGTAATGACTGAGTGTGAGAAAGTGAGAAAGAATAGGTGGAGAGAGGAGAAATGAGTGGAGGAAGGGAGAGAGTTGGATAGTAAGTAGGTAGGCGGGTGAGTGAGTGGGAGTGGGTGTAGAGGAAGGTGAATGAATGAAGGAGAAAGGGAGGAGGAAAGGAGCGAGGGAGATGCTAGAGAAAGGTAAGGCGTAAATTGCAGAATAAGTAGCAATGGAAGAGGTGTTAACGGTGTCTTCCATGTCATCTAGATTTAGCCAAGTATCCAAACCTCCAAGCAAACCAGATGCTCAGTAAGATATCTCCTCCTTCCTGAGAGAGAGAGAGAGAGAGAGAGAGAGAGAGAGAGAGAGAGAGAGAGAGAGAGAGAGAGAGAAGAAAAACAGAATGAGCGAAATATCCTCACTGCTTTGTCCTCCGTGGATCAATGACTGTCACTTGCCTGCCTGCCGAGAGAGAGAGAGAGAGAGAGAGAGAGAGAGAGAGAGAGAGAGAGAGAGGATAAAGTGGTTAAGTCAGGGAGGGGAAGAGAGCTAGGTAGATAGACAGATTGATATACAGACAGACAAATAGAGACATGTTTGGAGAGAGAGAGAGAGAGAGAGAGAGAGAGAGAGAGGATAAAGTGGTTAAGTCAGGGAGGGGAAGAGAGCTAGGTAGATAGACAGATTGATATACAGACAGACAAATAGAGACATGTTTGGAGAGAGAGAGAGAGAGAGAGAGAGAGAGAGAGAGAGAGGAAAAAAGATAAAGCTCTAGGTAGGCCCGTAAAACGAAGGTACGGTACGCAAACACTGGCTGATGTGAGCTCATGTCCTCGTTTAAGAGCTCACATGGGCGATGGAGCTTTGGCGGGTGAAAAGCTTTAGGAGGGTTTACGGTAGGCTGGGTTAAGAAGGAAAGAAGATCTGTGTTTCCCGTTATTCCCAGACGATTTTATTCAGCGTGGGAAGGGCATTTCGTACTCGAGGGGTTGGCTATAGGCGTCATTAACCCTGTCAGTTTTAATCGTCCTTCTGAAGCTGAATAAAATCGTCTGGAATCAACAGTAATAAGCCAAACCAATACACCATCATACTGGAGGAGAGTAAATGATCTCTAAAGCTCACTGGCCTAACCTAATCCTTTCAAAGCTCACTTAGAGGCTGGAGTTTTGGCGATGGAAAATGGGAGGTTTTCGGAACACTGAGTTAAGAGGGAAAATAGGTCGATGTAGCTGCGATAGGCTTAAATCTAACAGAACAATAATTCCGGTTGTATATACTGTTTCGAAGATTTTTATTTTAATCTAGAGAATGAGTTATGTTAGTGAAGAATAACTCGCAGTACCTTTCTACTGCCTGACGCTACATCTTGTGAGGGGTGGCCTTGATACTAGGACCTCCAGGCACGTTTGTATCTACTTATTAACGATCCTTCCTTCTATGCACTTCTCATGACTCACCACCTTTCCTTTCTTACTCTTATTTGATATTGCATCTGCCATTCAACTCGTCAAACCTTTCGGCTCCATCTCTCGAGCGTATTAAATGATCAGCTTAATATTTTGCTTTTTTATATCTTTGGGGTAGAGACTATCCCGTCGACCTCCAGATAAATAAATAAATAAATACATAATAAGAGGTGCTACTCTTGTCATCCGAATATCCATACATTCATCCATTTTTGTTCTTCAGTTCTTTCCTTTTATTTTCTTACCTTCTTCCTTTCTTGATTGTTTGGCAACTTCCATAGCTAGCTTATTTACGCACATTCAGTTACATCATCTATCCATCTGCTACTTCACTTTCCAGACACACACACACACACACACACACACACACACACACACACACACACACACACACACACACACACACACACACAACTTCACCTTTTCGTTACCGTATTTTCTTTGTATAACCGTATTACTCAAGGATACAGTCCCTCCCTTTAATTAACAGTCCTAAGATTTCCCTCTAGGTATTATACAAGCCTTCGTAACACCATTTTCTCAACGATTTATTTTCTTCTTTACACTTTAATATTATCTTTTGTCATATATCCCTTTTGACATCGATTGCATTGATGATATAGGAGAGGATACTGAGGTGTAATTTGCAGACTAAATCGGTGAGGAAGAGGTGCAAGGAAGTCCCAGGTCACTCAGAAAACAACCCGTAATTTCCCGGCTCAAGCTCAGGCCACAGAAGATTAGTGTAAATGTGTAATGCCCAAGCTTGTAATACCAGTGTGGAGAAAGACACGCAATTGCTGTGTTCTCTTGGATGGAAGGACAGACAGATTGACACACAGACTGGCAGGCAGAGAGACAGACAGAGACACACAGACAGGCAGAGACACACAGACAGGCAGAGAGTCAGACAGACACACACAGACTGACAGGCAGGCAGAGACAGAGACACACAGACTGGCAGGCAGGCAGGCAGACAGAGACACATAGACAGGCAGGCAGGCAGACGGTAAGACAAGCAGAAACACAGACCGACACGCAGGCAGACGGAAACGCACGCACGCACGCACGCACTCTCACACACACACACACACACACACACACACACACACACACACACACACACACACACACACACACACACACACACACACACACACACACACACACACACACACACACACACACACACACACACTACATCCCTCCCCTCCCCTCCCTCACACAAGCGCACGTTCAATTCATCGCGTTTTTCCTACCCAGTCACCTCGAATTCCGCGCTTTCCCCGTCGTCGCATCGGAGCTTCCATTTCCGTGAGCCATTTTGAGTCTGCCTCCGTTTGACCGGCCTCGGGATGCGGCTGGCAGGTTTTTGTAGCGATTTCAGGACTTGTAATGGCGTTTCGGGTGGCTGGGATTCTCTGGGTGAGGTGATTTAGGTTACATTCCACATAATACTAGAGTCTGTTAATTTTAACCAGGCGTAAAATTGCCGTAGAATTGCCAGCTCTCCACCTAAAATGCTGAGCTGTAACAGAAGATTATTGCTAGGATTTGATGCTGGTCATGAAGAGGTGCCATGGAAGAACGTAGAGGCATAGCGTTGCCATATTCCGCCGCTGAACTACGGGGAATAAGCTGTAAAAGGACGAATACCTCCGGTGGGCTAAAGTGAATGGACTAAAGGTAGTGTGGAAGTTAGACTGAGGTTGGTTTCCCCTTGTAGAATGAGACAGAGGATAGAACAATTATATGTGATTATGCTACTTGTACTGATACTGAGTTTCTAGCCAGAGTATAACAGGTTTGGTCCGACTTTGATCCTCTTCGGCCACACAACGACCGAGTAATTGGTATACAGTCATGCACAAGGATCTTTTCGCACCATCCAGGGAATACAGAACCATTATACTATGCTCCCACCCAGCCTCAGAGTAAGTCCAAAATATTGATAGCCACGCAGCAGATGCAGGAAATTCTTACATAGTTGTTTCTTGTATTTAATCTCAGGTAATTGAAATTCTCAGTGTCTGGATGGTGGGAGGGATCTGTGGACAAGAGTACTAGAGAAAGTGTCCGCGTTCACTGATTTCGTGGTAAATTTGAGAATATGCGCAGGAGTTAAAAAATTCGAGATTGAGTGTCTTTTATCATTAAGTCTTATTGACCTGTAATGCCATTGTTACTCTTCATAGAATAGGACTTGAAGGAATAGATATATAGAAGTCGGTCATACAGACAAATGCATATGTAGACAGATAGATAGGTAGATTGATGGATGGAAGGACTCAAGCAGCACCTCCCCTCCTCCCCCCCCCCGTCTCTCTCTCTCTCTCTCTCTCTCTCTCTCTCGTTTTTGTCAGTGCCAGAGTAAAAGTTTAATTCTCTTAATGTTTGCTGTGGCGAAAACTTTAAAAGGATCTCTTTTAATTCAGTCCCCCCACAGTCTGTCTCTCTCTCTCTCTTTCTCTCTCCCCCCCCCTTTGCCTCCATTTGCTATCAGCAACCGTGTGTGTGTGTGTGTGTGTGTGTGTGTGTGTGTGTGTGTGCCGCCTGCCTTTGAGTGAGTGTTTTTCTTTTGAGGACGATTTCTCTCCTAAGCTCGCGCGTGCGTGTGTGTGTGTGTGTGTGTGTGTGTGTGTGTGTGTGTGTATGTGTTACATGTCTTTCTGTCTAAATTTCTCTTTAAGTGTCAGGAATTTTGGGACCAGACCACTATTTTTTTTTTTAATAATTCAGTCGTTCTTAATTATTATTTTGTTAGCTAACCCCATATACTCTCAAAAATTTTCGTCGTCCCTACGTGAAAAAAAGTAATAGATTTTTAACATCAATTATAGAAGACCCAATAATAGAGCTGGAATAGTACAGGAATACAGGCACTTGTAATGGTTGGCTAAGGATACAGTACTACAGTCAGCCATGGAGACACACTTAGGAGATTACAATGGCAACTGGAGAACACTGTATGCAGATAGTAAAGGCAAATTATACACTAGCTGAACTGCAATTTGATACACTTAATTGCTCTTTTGTTCAAGCGTCTTTGTGCTGATGTTCATGAAAAGAAGGGCTCTCACAGAAATAGTCCAGACTCTCACAGAAATTGCCCAGACTCTCACAAAAATAGTGCGGACTCTCACATAAACAGGCCGGACTCACACAGAAATAGTGCTTGTGTTTTTCACCCTCCCCAAATAATGTTTGTTGCTCCCAAGGGTGCGTGGACTGGGTTGAGATGCTGTGAATAAGTCATGTGAGTGCCATGTTAACCCTTTCAGTCCGAGGGCTTTTTTAAAATATTGTTTCTCTCTCTCTCTCTCTCTCTCTCTCTCTCTCTCTCTCTCCTTTTACTCCCTCCCTCCTCCCCTCCAGGCATATGCCGCCACCAGCTTGTACATATTTCCTGGTGATCAATACTTTGACCCATGACCAGGTGACACACACACACACACACACACACACACACACACACACACACACACACACACACACACACACACACACACACACACACACACACACACACACACACACACACACACACACACACACACACACCACTCGCTGGTGCAGTGGTAACGTTCTCGCTTGCCAACTGGTGGACGGGAATTCGCGCCTCGCTCAGGTTGCGAAAAGTTTCACTGACGAAGTGGGTGGTTACTGTCCCCCTGGAGCAAGGGGACGGGTGTGTGCGTGTGTGAAGGTCACAGCCTTGCCCTTAGATCGGACTATATGAGCTCTCAGCTCCCTTCCGGGAGGGTAAAAGCTGACGATCACGACCATCAAATGATCCTGACCCACCCGGTGAATTACACACACACACACACACACACACACACACACACACACACACACACGCACACACACACACACACACCGCTCGCTGGTGCAGTGGTAACGTTCTCGCTTGCCAACTGGTGGACGGGAGTTCGCGCCTCGCTCAGGTTGCGAAAAGTTTCACTGACGAAGTGGGTGGTTACTGTCCCCCTTGAGCAAGGGGACGTGTGTGTGTGTGTGTGTGTGTGTGTGTGTGTGTGTGTGAAGGTCACAGCCTTGCCCTTAGATCGGACTATATGAGCTCTCAGCTCCCTTCCGGGAGGGTAAAAGCTGACGATCACGACCATCATGTGATCCTGACCGACCCGGTGAATCACACACACACACACACACACACACACACACACACACACACACGCAAACTTCTACCGCACTTGCTTATCCAAAGTTTATACAGGTCAATATGCCTTAACATCTGGACTTGGGGATTTGCGGGGCCACATTGTGAGGCGAGAGAGAGAGAGAGAGAGAGAGAGAGAGAGAGAGAGGGTTAAGTGCTTAGGTTAGGGAGGGGGAGAGAGGTAGGTAGGGATATCGACAGAAACACAGGTAGACAAATAGATAGATGGACAGAGACATTTGGAGAGAGAGAGAGAGAGAGAGAGAGAGAGAGAGAGAGAGAGAGAGAGAGAGAGAGAGAGAGAGAGAGAACAGCATAACACCAGATCACCCTAAGATAGATAGATAGAGAGAGAGAGAGAGAGAGAGAGAGAGAGAGTCAATGCTTGGCAAGTTGCATTCATTCCTCTTGCTTGCGCTTGAGGGGAGTTCTCAGATGCCAAGTTTATTTCGGAGTGACTCGTTTCTTTTCGTTTTCATTCAGAGGGTTTTAATGTTTTCACTTACAAGCATCAAGTTTGGAGGTAATATATTTTTTTCTTTCTGGGTTTTTCTTTTTCGTTTTCGTTTATTTATTTATTTATTTTTTCTGTTTTTTGCTTTTTATGGAACGATATTTTACTTTGCATTCGGAATATTGGAGATTATTTTACAAGATTATTATTATTTTTTCTTGCCAGCACTGAGTTTATATTTCAAGCAGTTATTTGTAAGGGGAAATGTAATGTACGAAATTTATATCAGGAGTAGTTCGATATGCAGTTTTTATTTAAGTATATCTTTTAGGGCCAGGAGAAATAACACCCCCTTTCAGTCTTGTTTTTTTCTGTACTTTATCATGTTTAAATTATCTGGTTTGCGGTCTTAGTCATGGAAGATTTTTTTTCTCAAAGGGTTTATTTCCCAGTTTTTTCTTTTGCTCGTGGATTATTATTATTATTATTATTATTATTATTATTATTATTATTATTACTATTATTATTATTATTATTATTATTGAGAAACAGTTAATTCCTTTCATGTTGATATTTTGTAAAACTCAGTCATAGTGTATTTCTGAAGTTTTTTTTTTTCTTCAAGGTTTCTTCTTCTAATATTTCCTTTCCTTTTCTTTCAGGTAAGTGTTCCTTTTGCATCGTAGTCACATGAGAACCGGTATGTATTTTCTTCAGTAACTTTTTAAGGTATTTTCCTTAATATTTTACAGAATTTTTTAATTGCATTTTTTCACATCTGAACTTTTCTTGGTAATTTTACAAGAACTGTCGCAAGGATGTTGTCACCAAACTTACGTTCCATCTCTCTCTCTGTCTCTCTCTCTCATCTACCTTATCTTTACGTGGGAAAAAGGTTATTATTGTGATTTTTGTTTTCACAACCATTGAGTAGGAACTGAAATGCCTACTGGTCCTTTCGGCTAGGTTTCCCCTCACATGATGCGGCATTAGCCATCAGGTGTATACGGTATAAATGGCTTGTATATAGATAGATAGATACAGAGATGGTTGATAGGTAGACAGATAAAAAGATAATAAATGCAATGCTATAGAGAGAGAGAGAGAAATAAGATAGAGAGATGGATAAACAGACACTATATAGAGATTGACAGATAAACAGGCAGATTATGAGAGCCAGATAGAAGCATCAAATAAGGCAGAGATACGTACACATGCTTAGATACTTAAACACAAGGTGACGAGAGAAACTGATAGACACGAGTTGACAGGGTGATAGATAAATAGGTAGCTAGACAGACAACACGGAGAAGTTTCACATATCCCACATACTTTGTCAAGCGTTTGGTTTGAGAAGAAAAAGACAGAATTTTTCCAAAGTCAAGCCACCAGTTTTAATTAAGGGCAAAAATTTGTGTTGGTACATTAGGAAAATTGCCTTTACTAATGTACTGCGGCTGAAATAATGGTAATATCACACACACATGAATTAGTTTGGGAGGGTACTTTACACACACACACACACACACACACACACACACACACACACACACCTCGCTGATGCAGAGGTAACGTTCCCGCTTGCCAACTGGTGGACGGGAGTTCGCGCCTCGCTCAGGTTGCGAAAAGTTTCACTGACGAAGTGGGTGGTTACTGTCCCCCTTGAGCAAGGGGATAGGTGTGTGCGTGTGTGAAGGTCACAGCCTTGCCCTTAGATCGGACTATATGAGCTCTCAGCTCCCTTCCGGGAGGGTAAAAGCTGACAGTCACGACCATCAAGTGATCCTGACCGACCCGGTGAATTACACACACACACACACACACACAGTGCAGTGGTAACGCTCTCGCCTGCCAACTGGTGGACGGGAGTTCGCGCCTCGCTCAGGTTGCGAAAAGTTTCACTGACGAAGTGGGTGGTTACTGTCCCCCTTGAGCAAGGGGACGGGTGTGTGAAGGTCACAGCCTTGCCCTTAGATCGGACTATATGAGCTCTCAGCTCCCTTCCGGGAGGGTAAAAGCTGACGATCACGACCATCAAGTGATCCTGACCGACCCGGTGAATTACACACACAGGAAATTGCAACCGAAGATAAACTACAGTAGCAGGAACAAGGTAGAGATGACAGAGATCTTGTTTTTGTTGTTTTTGGTGTTGTGGCCCCAGTTTCATCTGAATGTGAACTGGAGGGACTGGAGGCTGATATATCCCTCGTCCTGTACTCCACCATCCTCCTTTCGGGGCGTATGTATAGACTTGAAGAAGATTGTGTGACTGTATATTGGTGCCATGCGTTCCTCTCTAATCTAGAATATTTTTAAACCTTGCTTCTATAAAACCTCAACCTACGGCAATAAAAGAGGTTGGATGATGATGATAATGATGAAGATGGCAGGAAAAGAAATATGTATGATGATGATGATGATGATGATAATGATGAAAAGGGTAGGAAAAGAGATGTGAATGATGATGATGATGAAATGGGTAAGAAAGGAGATATGAATGATGCTGATGATAATGATGATGCTGAAGATAATGATGAATAGGACAGGAAAAGAGATACGGATGATGATGATGATGGTGATGACGATGATGATACGAATGTGGGATAGGGAACGAAGCCCTCTGGTGGCCCCTGCCTCTCAAGAATCAAGAATTAATATCTGCCTAGGCCTGGGATATCAGTCGTCCCGAAACGTAATAACAGAATGACGATTTAAGGTATTTTGATCTAGATGCGTCCTGCTGGATTAGAGACCTGTAATTTTTTCTTCACTAGGCCTTTGATAGGGTTCAGCCATGTGTAATCACTGGCAGAGGGGGAGAGAGAGAGAGAGAGAGAGAGAGAGAGAGAGAGAGAGAGAGAGAGAGGGAGAGAGAGAACTTATGTGGAACTCTGAATTAAAACAGAAGCAATATTGGGTGAAGTTTAGTCTCTACAATATATATATATATATTTTGAGAGAGAGAGAGAGAGAGAGAGAGAGAGAGAGAGAGAGAGAGACTTACGTAAACCAGAAACAATATTGGGTGGAATATAATCTCTACAACATATTTATACAGATTTCTACCTCCTTATAACGCTGGATAAAAAATTAAATTACTTGGAATTGTGGATTAATATTTAGGTATTCCTGGAGAGAGAGTACAGTTTTCAGAATATATATATCGTTATTTTCCTGCTCTTCAGCTAAAAAAACAAAAGATTAAACATTTCAAAATTACTTCCATTAATGTGATTACTGTTTGTACCCAATCCCAGCGGTACTCATGATTACAAATTATGGAAGTTTAATTTTGTGCGTGTTTTTTTTTTTTTAATACAGTATTCATTGTGGAGAAAAATATTATAGAAATACGTGGGGTCTTTTTGAGTCCGTATTATAAACCTCTTAACGGTGCTGTTATGTTATCTAAATTAAAAAATGGAGTTTGTGAACATAAATACTGAGAGAAGAGAATATGATACGAAAAAGCAAGACTTGGTACAGATTACGTAAGATCGTGTTTTTGTTCAAGGTAGAAATCTGATGTGCTAAGGAATTTGTGTTTTTTAGTTTCGTTTGTTTTTAGTAGCATTGTAGGAAACACTGATTCGGCTGGGAAGCATGCGTAGTACAAATGAACACGTACACACACACACACACACACACACACACACACACACACACACACACACACACACACACACACACACACACACACACTCTATATTGACTCAAAGAACACGGAAGTCTAAATTTAGTCTCTCTCTCTCTCTCTCTCTCTCTCTCTCTCTCTCTCTCTCACACACACACACACACACACACACACACACACACACACACACACACACACACACACACACACACACACACACACACACACACACACACACACACACACGATATTGACTCGAAGAACACGGAAGTCTAAATTTAGTCTCTCTCTCTCTCTCTCTCTCTCTCTCTCACACACACACACACACACACACACACACACACACACACACACACACACACACACACACACACACACACACTTTCGCAGGTCGACAAGCTTCTTAATGAGCTGAAGGCCGATACACTTCCTGGGGGAAAAAATGACGAACAGAGAAACGGAGGAAGATGTGAATTTCCTGTAATATTTTTTCTTGTAGGACGTTCACCGCACTCGGGACAAAAAATGCTAGTTTATTACATGTATTATTGTCTTTTGTGATTGGAATTTGAAGGATGCCTGTGTGTGTGTGTGTGTGTGTGTGTGTGTGTGTGTGTGTGTGTGTGTGTATTTAGACCTTTATACAGCCACTGAATTCCAAAGTGGTATGATTTTAGACAGAGCTGGGTGGGGGTTGGTTGTTGGTGGAGAGAGAAAGAGATTTAGTGAGGGATATATATATTGCATCGCTGGCGTACTGTTTGGTCTGACCTCACCCCCTTTACTTGCATGAGAGAGAGAGAGAGAGAGAGAGAGAGAGAGAGAGAGAGAGAGAGAGAGAGAGAGAGAGAGAGCGGAATAAAACTGTCTAGGTTTAGAAAAGTAAATGAAGGCGTCATCGTACGGAAAAGGTCAGAGTCAAGGTTCGTCATTTCAAACCTTTCTGGCATAAGCCTCTCTCTCTCTCTCTCTCTCTCTCTCTCTCTCTCTCTCTCTCTCTCATTCCTTCGTTTCACTGTGGGATTTAGAGTGAATCATTTACTAATCATCTTTTTAACTATGCTCACACTATGCCATGTCCTCCTGTAAACTCATTTCCATCATACCCACGTCTCTCTCCGATACTTTTCCCTCGGTCCACTCCTCTAGATTTCCTATCCAACCTCCTTCTCCTACCTTCGTCTCCAAGCTCCTCCTCTTCCCCCTCTCTCCAAGCTCTTCCTCCTCCACCTTCTCCTCCTCCTCCTCCAGCCTCGACCACTCTCTCAAGACAAGTGCCCCTCGACCTTCTCTGGTGCAATCACACAATACGTCGTCCCTCCAGTCTATCTCTCCCTCCTGTATTCCTGGTTGTCCTCGGAATGTTAGTTAAGGAAGAGGGGGGAGCAAGTAACTGAGAGGAGAGGCTTGGAAATGTCACGTAATGGTAGAGGGAATAAAAGGACGAGGAAGAAATTATGGTTATGGAGGTGGGGAAACAAGAAACAGGAAAGACAAGCCTGGAAATGGTACCTTATGAAGCGGGTGACACAAGAAGAAACTGGGATGGTAAACAAATCTCCCACTCATTCTCACGGATCCTGTAGTCTCTAGAAATAATAGGGTATGGAAGGGGGGAAATATTTAACTAGAAGAATAGGCATGAAGATAGAGCGATATTGAACCGAGGAGCACAAGATGGGGTGAGGAAGAGTGTCTGAGAAGCTGTCTGACTTTAAAAAACAGGGCAAGAAACCGGAAAGCGCGCGCGCGCGCGCGCGCACGCACACACACACACACACACACACACACACACACACACACACACACACACACACACACACACACACACACACACACACACACACACACACACACACACACACACACACACACACACACACACACACACACACACACACACACACAAATGACTGAAATACCAAACAAATCATCCATCCTCTAACATTCCAAGGCAGCGCTACGTATGATACGTTATGGAACACAGGGGAGGCGAGGGAGAGAGGTGAGCGGGAGGCAAGAAACAAGAGGAGGCCACCTGACTAATGGAACGTCCAGGCGGTTGTGGTGTAATATTGGTCCCGAGCTGAAATTCGAGTGAGAGAGAGAGAGTTGAATTTCGAGAGTGAGTAAGTTCAAGTACCCATCGCCCTTCTCCCTCCCGCTCCACTACCAATACCCCTTTCCAGTACCCACTACATGCCTCCCTGGTACTCTCTGTATGCCTGTCTGCCTCTATCTGTGTGTTTGTCTGTCTGCCTGCCTTTTTTCCTTACTTAGATTTCTTGTACATTATCCTTTAGTATATATTTTTCTTCCCAGTATACAGTATTTTCTTCAGTTCTTTACCAATCCTTGACTTTCTGCCTGTTTGTCTTTCCGTCTGTATGTCTGTCTCAAGTTCTATCTATTTCTCGCTCTCCCTTACACACTTCTGATGTTCTCATTTTCTTTCCTTGTCCTCTCGCCTTCTTTTCTGCTGTCTCGTTGATGGTGGAAGGATGAATGCTGTGAATGCTGTAAAGGGTGCAGTACTGTTCCTCTTGCTGTTAGTGATTTTCTTATCTCTTCTGTTTTCTTCTCTTTTTATTTTCATTTACCCTTCCCTCTTCACTTTTCTCCACTCTTCTCTGATATTGTCCTCTCCTCATTTCTTTTTCATCTGTTTTTGCTTTCTGTTCTCTGTTTTTCTTTCTTTTTTTTTTCATTCTGGTCTGTTCTCCCTCATGTTACTTTCTGTTGTCTCGTTGTATGTCGGGAGGGAGGGGGAATGTCTGTTGTGGCTACTGTTGGCGCTGTTGCTGTCCCTGTTGCTTTTACTGCTGTTTGAGGTTGAAATGGTGGACCAGTTTGAAGACAGACATTCCAGTGCTCAGAACCTTTTTCTTTACAACATTTCTTTTTTCAATGATGATGATGGTGATGATGATGATGATGATGATGTTTGACCAGTTTGAAGACATGTGTTCCACTCTTCAATACCCTCCTCCTTGACTCCATGGGGCTCAGGTTTAACCCCTAGACTACGAGGCGATGTAATTCAGCTCAGGGAAGACTTATTTAACTGGAGGGGTTAGATTATAGCCTTTATTAATTCCATTTATAGGGAGGCGCTCTTTAAAACTGATTGTAATTATCAGTAGCAAACATTAAACACACACACACACACACACACACACACACACACACACACACACACACACACACACACACACACACACACACACACACACACATCCCCTCCTCTACGTTATCGGATTGAAGATGTAAAATTAATCACGTTTTCTTTCCTCAACGACATTTAAGGAGTAACTCAACCAAAGCTCGGTAAATCACGTTAATATATGCGTAAATCCCGTGGTTCCTGCCAGCCTCTTCCCCCTTCCTGCCTCCTCGGCGGGGCCTAAGTTATGGCTCCCTGGCTCCTCTGCTTAATTATTTCTCCCTGACTTACCTCCCTACCAGCCTCCTTCTCTCTCTCTCTCTCTCTCTCTCTCACTCTCTCTCTCTCTCTCTCTCTCTCTCTCTCTCTCTCTCTCTCTCTCTCTACCGCAATGAGTGCAAGAGGTCTCTAAAATTGCAACAGATCGTATGTTTGGAAGCTAAAATCGATAAAGGAATGATTGAACAAATAAATAAGTAAATAACTTCGTCGTAGTGAAGAGGTAACGTGGTGGTAATGGAGGACAGAATTATTGCTTAAGTGTTCAGTGTACCTTTATTCACTTTGGTTAAAATTTGTTGGTGGGGGAAGTGAAGGCAGGAGAAGCACGCGGGAAGGCGAGAGTGTGTGTGTTTGTTCTGAGGCTTATGGCGTCTCCAACGTCACAAGCCTCTCAGATTCTTATGATTCTGTGTTTTATGTGTGTGATTTTTTGTGAATTTAGTGAACATAATTTTTTCAGCTCAGGAAATATATATGTGTGTGTGACCTTTTGTGAATTTAGTGAATATAATGTTTTCAGCTCAGGAAATACATATAAGTAAATGTACATATCTGTCTGTCTGTGTACTGTATGTAACTTATATATGTACATTTAAATGCCACCCAGATTACTAATTCACATCATCTTTAACCCTGTCCACGTACCCTTGAGAGTAGCAAACGTTATTTTAGAATAGTGAGAAGCCTGAGGACTGTTTGTATGAATGTTCGGACTATTTCTGTGAGAGTCCGAATTGTTTCTGTGAGACTCCTTTTCACGATCATCAGTGCAAAGAGGCTTGAACAAAAGACCAAAAACTGCGTTTATGAATTCTCGGTTTCTCTTTAGTCATTACGTAGGTCTATGTCTTTTAGTTTCTGTTCCTCCATCATTTCCTCACACACACACACACACACACACACACACACACACACACACACACACACACACACACACACACACACACACACACACACACACACACACACACACACACACACACACACACACACACACACACACACACACTCGCTGGCACAGTGGTAACGTTCTCGCTTGCCATCTGGTAGACGGGAGTTCGCACCTCGCTCAGGTTGCGAAAAGTTTCACTGACGAAATGGGTGGGTACTGTCCCCCTTGAGCAAGGGGATGGGTGTGTGCGTGTGTGAAGGTTACAGCCTTGCCCTTAGATCGGACTATATGAGCTCTCAGCTCCCGGGAGGGTAAAAGCTGACGATCACGACCATCAAGTGATCCTGACCGACCCTGTGAATTACACACATACACACACAGTACAATACCGAGCTTGCACACAGATTTTTGTCTTTTCTTCTGTGTGGAGAACAGTACAGCCATTGTGGAAATTTAGCAAACAATTGTCCATTCTCTCTCTCTCTCTCTCTCTCTCTCTCTCTCTCTTTGTTTTATATATATATATATATATATATATATATATATATATATTTGTGTGTGTGTAATTTATAAACCGTATAAATATATATAATTTATAAACCGTATAAATATATAAAAACATTTCAGAGCTGTGAGCAATCTATATATATATATATATATATATATATACAGTATATATATATATATATATATATATATATATATATATATATATATATATATAGATTGCTCACAGCTCTGAAATGTTTCAGCCTCGTTCTCTTTCTCACACCTCCCAACTTTCTTCATGTTCGTCTTCTATTTTACTTCTTCCCGAATCTTGTTTTTTTTCTGCTGCAGGTCCACATTTCTCATTTCCCTAGATGTCTTAGCGTATGATTTTCTGCCATATCATAAATCCTTCCCCATCCGTCCCTTCTCCAACTTTTCTCACTTATTCCATTTTTTCATCCCTTCCTCGGGCGAATAGCCACATTTTTGGTTTCCCTACACCTTCTCTGATAATTTTCCACCATGCTACCAGTCCCTACCCTTTCATCCCTTTTTTATCTGCTTTCTTTAGATTCAGATACTCTCTTTTTCCTTCCTTTTTTTTTTTTATTTTTTTATTTCTCGCCTATCTTCTTCATATCCCACACGTAAGGACAAGTTTCTTCCATGACCCATACCTTCATTTCCATAAACTATACTCACCCCATTTTTGAATGTGTGTGTGTGTGTGTGTGTGTGTGTGTGTGTGTGTGTTTGCTTTTGAGTCAAAATTCTCCTGCCTGTGTGTGTGTGTGTGTGTGTGTGTGTGTGTGTGTGTGTGTGTGTGTGTGTGTGTGTTTGCTTTTGAGTCAAAATTCTCCAGCCTGCCATTTTTCCAGACGTCGTAGTGTAAACTTTTTCATGCTTGTCTCACAGTTTTTTTTGGCCTGTACCAGCCCCATGTCCATTTTTTTTTTTTTTTTAATGTCACCCTTTTTCTTTTTTCGTTTCTCTGTAACATTCACAGTTCCCATTTTCATGTACACTTTATGGTATATTCTTTCGCAGATCACAGGTCCCCCTTTTCGTTGTACTGGTTTTCCCTTTCTTCCTTGACACTTTTCATTTTTTTTTTTTTGTCATGTCTTTCTTCTTTTTTTTTTTTTTTCATTCTCCCACGCGTCTAAGGACATTACATTCCAGCAAAAAATAAGTCCCAACCCGTCACATGTTTTTTCTTTATTTTCCTTGAATAATTTTTCCTTTTTTTCAATCGTATTTTTTATCATCACCATATACATACTTTTCTCTCACGTCTCAGGGTAAAAAATTTCAATATAAATTAGGTGTCTATTTCCTTAAGCCAAACTTTTTCATTTCTTCCATGTCACCTTTTTTTTTTTTTTAACTTTTTCAGTTTGATGTACTCAATTTTTCTTTTCCCCTCGTGTCAGTTAGCATGTTACTTCGCCAGGTCGCAGGTCTTTTTCTTCATACTTTTCTCCCTTTCTTCCATGTCACCCTTTTCAGATTTTTTTCCTAGCTAGATGTTTCAGTTTTTTATATTTCACACTTTTTAGGGTGTAATATTTCCCCAAATCATTAGTACCTACCCTCTCTTTTTCCCTCACTATGCTCACTTCCCCCTCCCCCCCTCTCTCTCTCTCTCTCACACACATACACACACACACACACACACACACACACACACACACACACACACACACTTTTTATTCACATCCACATACATCATATTCTCACGTGTTCAGTGGTGTAATTTTTCTCCATATCATCAGTCCTTACCTTCTCGTTTTTATTTTCTCACATCCCTTAGTTTTTTTTTTTTTTTTTTACGTACTAAACTTTTTCATATCACACGCCCCAGAGTATAAATTTTCGCCGTATCATCAGTCCATGCCTTCTCTTTTCGCTCCACTCTTCTCATATTTATTTTATTTTATTTTTTTCAGCATACCGATATTTTTCACATTCTTACACCTCGTATGGTATAATTTTCTTCCATATCACCAGTATCAGCTCTTCCCACATTATTTTTTTATTTTATTTTATTTTTTTGTTCGTATGGTATTATTTTCTCAATATAATTAGCACCTACACTTCCCGCTTTTTTTCCTCTCGCATGATATGATTTTCTGAATATTAACAGTATCAAATTTCCCGCATCTTTTATTTTGCTCGTATTTCATAACGCTGTCTTTATAATCAGTAACTACTCTTTCCATTTTTTTTTTCTCGTTTGGTACCATATAATTTTCCCAATATAATCAGTATCTACCCCTTTCGCATTTTTTTTTATTCCCATTTTTCATTTTCTCACTCGTCGAAGGGTATCATTTTTCCCAATATCCCGTGCTTCCATTTCCCCCTACCATTTTCCCCTTGGCCCTTATACTCGTGGGTCGAGATGGCTCCCTAAAACCTTTTCCTTTCCGGTTTATTTTTGTTTATGACACGCAGATATTCTTTTGTGTGTTATTTAGGCAAAATCTGCTCATAAAGGTAACACTGAGGTGTAATATTAAAATTAAATAGCAAAAGAAAAGGTGTTAACACTTGACTCCAAAACCGACTGGAATAACACTCCATGTCCCCCATTTTTTGTGTGTGGTTTTTGTAACATTATTCGTGTGTGTGTGTGTGTGTGTGTGTGTGTGTGTGTGTGTGTGTGTGTGTGTGTGTGTGTGTGCGTGTAAGTGTGTGTGTGTGGTTTTCGTCACATATATCATGCGTATTTTTCTGGCCATGAAGCGGGTAACTGTCCCTTGCCTCCCCTCAGTTGGCCACATAATCACCTATTTTTCACACCCTGACTCCCCACTCATTACCTTTTCTCTCCTCCCCTCCCTCCCCCGCCCCTCCCCCCTCCCTCTCCCCCCTTCCTCTCTCTGTCTCTTCTTCCCTTCCCTTCCCCTCTTTCCTTTCCTTCACACCCGTATTCCATTCTTCCTTCTCCCCGTCTTTCTTCCTCTCTCCCTGTCACTACCTTCCTCCTTCCCCCTACTGATTATTTTTTTTCTCCCTCCCACCCATACCGTTTCCCACTTTCCTCCCCTCCCCACTACTCTCTCTCTCTCTCTCTCTCTAAACTCCGGCATGGGGGCCAGACTAAAGCTGTCCAATATATTCAAAGTTTAATCATAATAAAGCTAGCTGAAGCGTTGCGTTGAATGCTGCTGAAACCCTTTTTTTTTATTTTTTAATACTTTCTTCCACACGCCGACCCTTATTAAACTATGCCTTACATTCATCATCACTTCCCCCCCCCCTCTCATTCTAATTCATCTCTCTCTCTCTCTCTCTCTCTCTCATCCTTTTCTTTCCTCACTTCCCTTCCTGTCTCCCCCCTTCCTACACTTTTCCCTTCCCCTCTCTCACCCCTTCTCTCTGTCCCCCTCTTCACACTCCTTCCTCTGTCTCCTTCCCTTCCTCATTCCCCTCCCCATCTTCCCTCGCTCTCTCTCCTCCTTCCCTCCCTCCCTCCCCCACCTCCCCATCTCTTTGTAAAAAAGGGGGTGGAATAGAATTTTTACATAATAGTTGCAACATTTGTGTCGTATATATATTAAGCAGAGGGCTGGGGAGGCGGGGAGAGAGGGAAGGAGAGGCTGGAGGAGAAAGAGAGGGAGGGAAGGAAAGTGGGAGGGAGGAAAAGTTTGAAGGAGGGATGGAAGAAAGAGGGAGGGGGAGTTTGAAGGAGGAAGGGAAGAAGGGGTTGGAGAAAAAGGGAGGGGGAAGGAGGGGTTGGAGGAAAAAGGGTGGGGGAAGGAAAGGATGATTGGAAGAAGGTTGAAACGAGGGAGGGGGAAGGGAAGGAGGATTGAAGGAGGATTGGAACGATGGAGGGATGGTTTTTTGAAGGGAAGGAGAGAGTTGGAGGAGAAAGGGAAGGAAGGATAATGGAGGAAGGGAAGAGCTGGGGAGGGAGAGAGGGAGGGAGGATGGGAAAGGAGATTGGTGAATTGGGTAGGAGTTGGGGAGAGGAAATAGTGTGTGTGTGTGTGTGTGTGTGTGTGTGTGTGTGTGTGTGTGTGTGTGTGCTTACATGCATGCGTGGGTGAGTGATTGTGCGTGTGAGAATAAGATGATGCATAGAGAAAAGGTGAGAAAAGATGCATGAAAGAAAAAAATGATGGTATAAGAGAATGACTATGTGAGAGTATAAAAAGTAAGAGAAAAAGTAGAGAGAGAGAGAGAGAGAGAGAGAGAGAGAGAGAGAGAGAGAGAGAGAGAGAGAGAGGGAGAGAGAGAGAGAGAAACAGGACAATGGTAAGGGTTGATGTATGGATGAAAAGGGAGGTAAGACAGGGAGAGAGGGGGGTGATGGGGGTGAGAGAGCTAATGGTATGCTGAAGCTGACGTGAGGGGAGGGAGAGGGGATGGGGGAGGAAAAAAAGGGAAAGAGAAGGAGAGTGGAGGGTGGTCAGAGGTTAGAGGGAGGAAAATGTATGAGAGAGGCGAAACAGTGGGTTGGTTTTACCCTTCGCCTGACTCCGTTTAAGATACTGAAAAAAAAAATAATGCCCTTGAAGGAGAAGAAAAAGATCGAAAAAATAATAGGTGAAAGTTAGGGTAGGATAGGAAAAGAAGGAAAGCTGAGAAAGAATATTGAGGTACATAGAAAAATAGAGAGGGGGGGAGAGATAGGGTTATGATGATGATGACGATTGATGATGATGATGATGATGAATAAGAGGAGGAGGAGGAAGAAATATTTGTGCGGAAGAATGGAAGGAATGTGGAGGAAGGAAGGCGTATGGTTGGAGCCGGAGGGGAAAGAGGAGGAGAGGGTAGGGGTGGGGGAGGGGGAGGAAAGGAAGGGGACAGAGGGAGGTCGCATGAGGTGAATAGAAGAGTAGATTGTGATTTATGAGATGGAGGGAGGGAGGAAGGGGGGAGGAGGGATGTAGGACCTTTGGGGAGTAAGGAGAGTGGAAGGAAGAATAAACAGGAAGAGGGAGAGGGGAGAAAACTGAAAAGAATGGAGAGAGAGAGAGAGAGAGAGAGAGAGAGAGAGAGAGAGAGAGAACTATCGGGTATTGGGAGGAAGTATTGTGTTAGTGCGGTGTTGGTGAGGGAGAAAGATAAGATTGTGTGAGAGAACGTCTCTGTCTGTCTGTCTGTTTCTCTCTCTCTCTCTCTCTCTCTCTCTCTCTCTCTCTCTCTCTCTCTCTCTCACGCACACACACACACACACACACACACAATTACTCGTAGGTGCTAAGAAAGAGAGAGAGAGAGAGAGAGAGAGAGAGAGAGAGAGAGAGAGAGAGAGAGAGAGAGAGATAATGAATACAAGGGGACCCGCGAAGGAAAGAAGAAAGAAGGAAGGAAGGATGGAAGGACGGAAAGAAGAAAGAAAGGAAGAATGGAAAGAAGAAAGGAAAGAAAGGAAGAAAAGAAGAACGGAAAGGAAGAAAGGAAGGACGGAAAGAAGAAAGAAAGGAAGGATGGAAAGAAGAAAGGAAAGAAAGGAAGAAAAGAAGAACGGAAAGGAAGAAAGGAAGGACGGAAAGAAGAAAGGAAAGAGGGAAGGAGCGACGGAAAGAAGGAAGAAGGGAGGGAAGGGAGGAAGGAAAGAAGGAAGGAAGGAGTAATGGAAAGGAATATGTGTAAGTGGAGAGGGTACGGATGAATTACGCAAGAATGCTGATGACACACAGCTGATGGAAAGAAAGGAGGAAAAAACAGAGGAAGAAAAAAAGATAATGAATGAATGAATGAATGAAGGCCTAGAAGAATGAAGAAAATGAAGAAATTAAGTTTAAAAAAGGATGAAGAAGATGAGGGAAATAAAGAGGAAAGGAATGGGAAAGAGAATGAAAAAGAAAAGAAGAGGAAATTAATGATGAAAAGTTTAAGCACTGGCGGAATGTAGGTGGAAAGGAGAAAAAGAAAAAAATGGAAGGAAGAAAGGAAGGAAGCAGAGGGAAATTGAATAAATGAAAAAAAAAAGAGTTTAAATTAGAATAAAGGCGAAAGAAATAGCCTAAGGAGGGCCAAAAATAAGTACCAGTAAATGAAGAAAATGAAAGAAGGAAGAAGGAAGAAGGAAGGAAGGAAAGTATGAAGGAAGGATGGAAAAAATAAGAAAGGAAGGAAGGAAGGAGATGAGTGAGTGAAGAAGGAAGGAAGGAAGGAAGGAGAGGAGTGAGTGAAGGAGGAAGGAAGGAAGGAGAAGTGAAGGAGAGGAGTGAGTGAAGAAGGAAGGAGGGAAAGAGGAGTGAAGGAGAGGGTACAGACCAATTACACAAGAGTGATGGCGCCACACAGACAAAATTGACGGGAAAATGACCGGGATCGCCAGAGAAAAATAGACCTTTGTAATGAGGCGGAAAATGAGACGGAAAAAAGGTTAAAAATGGGTAAAAGGGTGAACTGGAGCCTTAATAGACAGACAGACAGATAGACAGGTATATGGACAGATAAACAGATAGATAGACAGGTATACTGACATACGTAAGTAGACAGTTATACGGACAGATAGATAGGTAGACGGGTATAGGGACGGACAGACACACATGAATTGACAGGTGTACGGACAGCCAGGCAGAGAGACAGTTGTATGGATAGACAGACAGACAGATAGATAGACAGGTATACGGACAGACAAACACAGACGGACGGAACAATAAACAGACAGACATACACACACAGAGACACGCAGGAAGACAGTCATACAGGCGGACTGACGATCAAATATGCAGACACAAATGCAACAAGGAAAGACAGGAAGGATGACAAAACGGAAGACAGAAAGGAAGGGAAAGAGGAAGAAAGGAAGAAAATGAGAGAGAAAGCAAACTCCCTAACCACCACTGAAACCCCCCCAAAAAAAGAAAGAAAAAGAAAAGGCGAGCAGGAAATAGTGGAAATGGTAAAAAGAAAACAAAAAGAATGAAATACTGGTAAGGAGAGAGAGAGAGAGAGAGAGAGAGAGAGACAGGAAGCACTGCACCTAACTAGCACCGAGACTCCCCCCCCCCCTTCCTTATGTCAGAAGTTTTAACAAATGCTTGAGCCCCCTGTCGGGATGCACCTATTAACACAGCACTCCGCACTCGCCTTAAATATACGAGCTGGCAGATGGATGGACAGATGGAAGAAGAGATACAGATAGATAAACAGATAGACAGACAGATAGATAGATAGATAGGTAGATAGGTTGGTAGATGGATTGGTTGATAGAAGTTTTTGGTAAATACTTGATCCTCCATACAGCATTTTTAAATATACATCCTGGTTAATAGATGAGTTCATGAATAGATAGATGGATTCATAGGTAGAAAGACAGACTGACAGATATATAAATAGATAGGTAGATAGATTTTTTTTTTAGTAAATGTTTGAGGCCTCTTATTGTATGGTCCTATCAACACAGCACTCCACACTGCGTTCCATCATTTCAAATTAGCGCAGTCACCCATTCCTACCCAACAGAACCACAGTATTCCGTTCAGTTAAAAATCATCACTCCATCCAGCCCCATCTAACCTCCTCAGCTTTGCAATCCCATCATTCCATCCCAACCTAGCTTTCCTCCTCAGCTCAATCAATCCCTCATATAATCCCAATAAATTTCAGTCGTTCATTCCGTGGCGTCAACAGTCTGTTCATCCTTTCATTTCATCCATCATCACTTTTGTATCGCTCTTGCATCCCTCACTCCATCCCACCGTATCCCATCCTTCTGTTGCCCGACTCTCCATTATACATAAATCTTCCATTCCATCCCTATCCATCATCTCTTCAACAGTCCATCTATCCTTTCATCCCATTCCACTTCACCTTGTCATCTCTCATTCCTTCCTCCCTCCGTTCACCATCCCTGCAGTCCATGCCTTTATAATAAGTAAACATCATCATCTATCACATCCCCATCCATCATCCCTTCAACAGTCCTTCCACCTCACATCACCTTTATATCCATCCCACCCTATCCCACCCTCCTGCCGTCCGTCCCATCATAATACGTCATCATAACTTCCATTCCATCCCTCTCCATCATCCCTTCAACAGTTCATCCATCATTCCACCTCACATCAACTCTCATCCATCCCACCCTCCAGCCTTCCAGCCCTCCATAATAAATAAACAGAACGCAGTATAAAGCGTTCATATTAATTACGCTAAGGGCAGTGAGGCCTGGATGGGATGGAGGACTCTTGAAAATTAATTTGTTTGGCAAAAATAATTGGACTTTTTGGCTCACTCGTTTTTTTGTATCCCTGTCTATTGCTGTCCTCTCGTTTGTGTGTGCTTGTGGGTTTGTGCTTCCGTGTGTGTGTGTGTGTGTGTGTGTGTGTGTGTGTGTGAGTGAGTGTTTGTGAGTTTGAATGTTTTAATATCCGCCTCTATGTAATGTATGTATGTATGTATGTAATTGATTCTCCATCTCCATGCGCATCCTCGTATTTCCTCTCTTTTCAATTTTTTCTCCACCCCTACTTCCTTCACCACTAAACATTACCTCTGTATTACAACCCCTCCCGCCAAAAGCATTCATTATTCCCCCACTCCTCGCAAAAAAAAACTACTCATCGTCATTCATGCTGTCCCCGACCCTCTCATTTGCTTGTCACACGCAACGCAATTCATCACGCACGCACGCACACACGCACGCACTCGTTTAATATTGCTTCAACTTTCACCTGTGACACTCATTAACAAACTCACTCACTCACGCCCACGCATAGGCTGGTACGTACTTTGTCTTGCTAAATCACACACACACACACACACACACACACACACACACACACACACACACACACACACACACACACACACACACACACACACACACACACACACACACACACACACACACACACACACACACACAAAAGGTATTCGTACACAAAATTTCCTCTTTCGTACACACTGCCATCCACTCTTACATTACCGTTCTGTCTGTCTGTCTGTCTGTCTGTCTGTCTGTCTGTCTGTCTGTCTCTCTCTCTCTCTCTCTCTCTCTCGCAATGCTAAATCTCTCTCCTTCGGTAAAATGAGCCCACCCTGTCTCCCCCAAATATATTATCTTTAAAGTCTGGCGTCAGTCTTTGTGAGAAAGTAAGAGAGAGAAAGTGAGAGAGTGAGCGAGTCCTTTTGTGAGCCCGTGAAATAAAGAGCCTTGGAAAGAGTGGAAATAGGAGTTTGATATTAATGGCGGAGCATTTCAATTGGGATGCATATCTTTCTGAGTTATGGCCTGAGAATTTGCGCTTACCGGTCTTTCTCACCTTGGTAGGAGGAGGAGGAGGAGGAGGAGGAAATGGAGGAGAAGGTGAGAGTTGTGGTGGTGGTGATGATGCTGATGTTGATGACGCTTTGTGGTGATAGTGGTATAATGATGATGGTGATGGTGGTGGTGATGGTAATATGATGGTGGTGGTGGTGGTGATGGTGGTGTGATGCTGATGGTGGTGGTGTTGGTGGTATGATGCTGATGGTGGTGGTGATGGTGGTATGATGGTGATGGTGGTGGTGATGGTGGTATGATGGTGGTGATGGTGGTATGATGGTGATAGTGATGGTGGTATGATGGTGGTGGTGATGGTGGTATGATGGTGGTGTTGATGGTGGTATGATGGTGGTGGTGATGGTGGTATGATGGTGATGGTGGTGGTGGTTGTGATGGTGATGGTGATATGATGATCATGGTGGTGGTGGTGGTGATGGTAGCTACTCCCTGTCTCTTCAGTACCCTTGACCTTTTCACCATGACCTTCATATTTGAATTTAATTAACATGTCTTTAATATTTACGAAGCTATATAAAAAAATAAAGGTTTTCGGTCAAGGTTTTCTAAAGCCCGAATAGAACAGCAGACAGAAGACAGAAATGCACACAGACACATAGATAGACAAAGAGAAACAGACAGACAGAAAGACAGACATATAGAAATGAACAGTCAGACAGACAGACAGAAACACTGGCAGACATGTAGACAGACAGACAGACACAGACAGATGTAAATACGGACAGCTTCGTAGACAGACAAATAGACAGTTCGAAGTACAGACAGAAAGACAGATAGACAGACAAACAGACAGGCAGAAATACAAACCGACATACAGAAAGACAGACTGCACCACCAATAATATTACGTACAAGCCACATCGAAACATAATTGTACACGAAAGTTAGGTGTCGCAGTGATTGGCTTGGAGAGGTGTATGAGGCTAGGAGAGAGAGAGAGAGAGAGAGAGAGAGAGAGAGAGAGAGAGAGAGAGAGAGAATTATGGGGGAAGATGGAGAGGTGTTTCTGCCTTCTCCCTACTCTTTCTCTTTACTCTTTTTTCTTTTCTCTTCTCGTCTTCTTTTTCTACTCTTTCTCCTTCCCTCTTCCATCTTCTTTCTTTCCACTTTCTTTCGTCTCCTCCCTACTTATGATTTTTCTTTCTTCTCTCTAATCTGCTTCCGGTCTACTCTCTTCTCCCTCCCTCCCTCCCTCCTCGAGTCTCTTTTCTCCTCCAACCACCTTTTCTTCTTCTCTTCCTTCTCTGATCTTGTTCCTTCCCTCTTCTTTTTTCTGTCTCCTCCTCCTCCTCCTCCTCCTCCTCCTCCTCCTCGATGTTATTAAACCCGTAACTCACAACAATATATTCGGCGTATAAATCAAATTGTCGTGTGGTTAAGAGAGAGAGAGAGAGAGAGAGAGAGAGAGAGAGAGAGAGAGAGAGAGAGAGAGAGAGAGAGAGAGAGAGAGAGAGAGAGGTATAAACTGAGACAGATAGACTATTGGGAGAGTGAACAGATGAAGGAGTGAAGGAAGAATAGCTGGTGAGAGAGAGAGAGAGAGAGAGAGAGAGAGAGAGAGAGAGAGAGTCAATAACCTCTCGGCTCCTGCATTTACTCATTTCCACCTCTTGCACTCTGTCATCTTCATTTTTAACCTCCATCACCCCAGTCATTTTTTTTTCTCTTTTCTTTTTTCTATTTCTCGACGATTTTTTTTTCAACTTTGGAATAATTTCTTGTACTTGAAAGGATACTGAAGGCTATAACTGTTTCAGATCGGTATCCCTTTCCAGAGCAAAATAAAATTCCTTGGAGACTGAAAGGTAAAATAAAGGAGAGCATGGTATTGAAAGGGTTAATCTTCACTTTCATGTGGGTAAAAAAAAAAAATCATTATCATCATCATCATCATTATCATCATCATCATCATCAAAGAATAAACCAAGAAGCTGCTGGGCGGAAGTTGAATAGTTCTAAAATAGTGCTGTTTCTACTGCTTGGCGTGGAACAGGATTTTTGGGGTAAGGCCAGAGGTGCAGTAATTCTTGCCCTTGTGTACGATAGCCTGGCTGAAAACGTTTCCCCGTCTGGCTATCAGCTGATTTGGTAAACATTGCACCTCGTGACTCACCCACACGCCTTACACAAAAGTATTTCTGCCATTGTATATTTTCCTTCGTTGTTAGTGTAATTTTCACCCAGAGACAGGTAATTTGCTGATATCGATGTCCCTATCTTTGGTGTTGTAATTAGTCTCTCTCTCTCTCTCTCTCTCTCTAACCTTCATCCATCCGTCCATCCACCTCACCCTGCGGTTAATCTTCACACCTCCTTCACCTTCTTCAGTATCACTGGTCTAAGAAGGGACACGACCGATTATAAGTGTCACGACGTATGAGTTAAGCCCTCTCTCTCCCTCTCGCCTCCTGACTTTTTCCTCTTCTCCTGTGTCCTTCCACCCACTCGTCCCTAGTCCCTTCCTTCATTTTCCATCCCTGCCTTTCCCTCCCTACCTTCACCTTCTTCCTTACTTTCATCCTCCCCTCCTTTCTCCCAAATCTCTTGACTTTTCTCCTGTCACAGCCTCTTCGATCGTTTCTCCTTCCGCTTCCCCTTTCTCCCCATTCTCACACCTCGCTTCCCTTCCCTTTCATCATAAATCCCCCGGTTCTCCTCCTTCCAACTTCCTTTCTCATTCTCTTCAGCTTTCTGTCTCTTCCTCCATGATTCCTTCTCCCGTCGTCTCCTCCCCTCTCTTTTCATCCTCCGCCTCTTCTTCCATGACTTTCCCTTCTCAGTTCCACACCTCCATTTCCCATTCCCTTTCTTTCCCTCCTGTGTCGTCTCCTCCCCCTCTATATCCATTTTTTTTCCTTCCCATTCCCATGCCTTTCTCTCTCCCTACGTCTCCTTTCCTGATTCCTCTCTACTGCCTCCCTCTGTACTTCTCCTCTTTCTCTCCATTTTTCTATTTACTTCCTTCCATCTCTTCCCCTCTCCCTTTTGTTCATTTTTTGTTTTATCCTTCCTCCCTCCCCTCACTCTTCCCTGAACCCTCATCCCCCCTCCCTATTCCCCCCCTCCTCTCTCTATCCCTTTTTATCCTTCGTCCAGCTCCCCTCCCTTTTCTCCCTTCCTCCCCTCTTCTCTCTCCCCTTCGCTTCCTTGCCGTCCCATCTAGTGTTAGTCAAAGAGCTTCGGCTGAGCTGGGCTTAGGCAGCTGGAAACAGGTGCCTGGAAAGTGAGAGGTCGATGGACAGGGGCGAGGCAGGATGTGGAAACAGTTGTGTAGGTGTGTAAGTATGTAGTTATGCAGGTGTGTAGGTGTCTAGGTGTGCTTGTAAGTCTGCGTGTATAGGTATGTAAGAGTGTGTGTGTGTGTGTGTGTGTGTGTGTGTGTGTGTGTGTGTGTATGTGTGTGTGTGTGTGTGTGTATGTGTGTGTGTGAGTGTGTGTATTTAACTTCATATGAATGTTGGAGTATGGGGAGAAGCTGGGTAATTATGCTAAATGGAGATTGTAGGCAGGAGAACTGCGTAGGCGAGGTGTGGGGCACTGTAAATATGTTGAAACACACACACACACACACACACACACACACACACACACACACACACACACACACACACACACACACACACACACACACACACACACACACACACACACACACACACACACAAACACACGCACGCACGCACGCACGCACGCACGCACACACGCACGCACGCACGCACGCACGCACGCACACACACACACACACACACACACACACACACACACACACACACACACACACACACACACACACACACACACACACACACACACACACACACTCTCTCTCTCTCTCTCTGTCTCTCTCTCTATCTATCTATCTACATCTATCTGTTTATCCATCAGTCTGATGTCTGTCTGTCTATCTATATCTGATTGTATGTTATCTATATTGTTAACCGTTTCTGTATATGAAAACACCGAAACCCAATAAATGTCTCTGGCGAATCCTTGCAAACGCAGCGAGTGGGTTTCTCTAGATGACACTGCACGTTTGGTCCAGATTGATTCTCTTTGACGAGATGGTTTGGTCACTTTCCAATGCACGAAAGTTGATCAACTCTACGGCCCAAATTGCCAGAGTTCATTTCGATGCTCCCGAAATAGCCTAAACACACAAAAGGGGGTGCTGAGATGTAACGTGCAGAAGATATCGCTCAGGAAGCTGTATCCTTTGTCTCTTTGCCTACCGGTTGACGTTAAAACTAATGAGAGCATAATTATGAAATTCTGTGTGGCTGTTGCTGTTGACTCGATGGCCTGACTTTGCCAGACTCTGAATGATGATAATGTTAACACAAGGAAACCCAGTTATTTTCGAAGATGCCAGCGTTTGATTCAGGGTCACATGGAATTCATAGTATTCCGAACTATTTTTTTTTATCTTCACGCGCTATGCAGTCAGGATGAAGGGGACCTGCTTTGCGCCTGGATTTCACTGACTTAGAAACACCTGAAGAATTTTCGGTGGTGCAGGGGGCTCTGGGAAATGTGTGACAAATTTCAGGACGGTAATGTAGGCCTAATTTTGAGAGATAAATGCTGTTTCAACGTGAGTCCAATTTCCATTCATTACGGAGCTGTAATTACTGATGACATGCCTGAAATATGAGGGAGACCATTTTCACCCTCAAGATCATCAGTAACTGCAGCTCTGAAACGGCTGAAAACCGAACCCCTGTTGATGTAGTATTTATTACCCCCCTGCCCAAAAGAAAACAAGAATTACCTCCTGAAATTTTCTCACACATTTCTCAGGACACTTTATAATTCCACTCGAGGCGTTGGCTGCAAATTTCCCCTAAAAGCAAAGGGACTTGGATTGCACTGTGGAAGGGTTAATATGAGGTTCGCTGGTGTCCTGTTTATTTTAATTTATTCCGACCGTGTTTGATGCAAGCCAAATAAATCGCGCTGCATTTTTACTGGGTTTAATTAACACCGTATAGGGAGGGGTAGGGGGAGGAGTAGGGGATGAGGGAGGGAAGAGGTGGGGAGGGAGGAGAGGGAAGGGAAGGAAGGTGAGGGGAGGGAAGGGGAAAGGGGAGGGGGAGGAAAGGATTTGCGGAGAGAGAAAATCCACGGCCATCACACAAGCGATTATTAGCGGGTGTGACAGGGGCAGGGCGTGACCGGGAACCTATCTGGCGTCGCTGGCTGAATAAATAAAGGACAACCATATTATCTGTCCAAATAAAGTAATGAAATAAAGGAAATAACGCAAGGCAGAGTAATTAAAAAACCTCTGCCTCCCCTTCTTTCACCCTCCCGCAGCCGTAATCTTTCTTGATGACGGGGTTGTAAAGAATCTCTACTAAGAATATATGAAAGAACTATTGTGCGATATTTTTCTGGTGATCTTTCTATTTCCATATTTTCAATTCTTCCAACCCATTCCTTTGTGTGTGTGTGTGTGTGTGTGTGTGTGTGTGTGTGTGTGTGTGTGTGTGTGTGATGGATTAGTGTGTACCTGCGTATTATTTAATTTTAGTGACATTGCCTGCATGATCTCTCTCTCTCTCTCTCTCTCTCTCTCACACACACACACACACACACACACACACACACACACACACACACACACACACACACACACACACACACACACACACACACACCGCACG